>NW_024753534.1:0-1573 GCF_018991925.1 Homarus americanus | reverse complement strand
CAGTATGGGCCAATAGGCCCGCTGCAGTTTCCTCCATTCTTATGTTCTTATGTTCTTATGACATTGATCCCTGCACTGCCCTTAAATGTGGAGTGATGCTGGGAGCTGTCATCTCGACCTTAACTGTGACAAACCGACCATGACATCCCGATAATAAGATTCCGATCATGATATTGATCCCTGCACTGCCCTTAACTGTGGAGTGATGTTGGGAGCTGTCATCTCGACTTAACTGTGACAAACCGACCATGACATCCCGAAAATGACATTCCGACCATGATATTGATCCCTGCACTGCCCTTAACTGTGGAGTGATGTTGGGAGCTGTCAACTCGGAAAAAATCCATCACGGTAACAACCCCCCCATCCCCATCCTATCCTCTCCCATCCTGGGAAGAGGAAAATGGTGACATCCACCAGTTGCCACCGACTGGGAAGGGCGTGGAATCCCCATCCAACCCCCCATCACCCCATCCCACACACATCCTGGGAGGTGGAGAATGGCATCATACGTCAGGCGCCAACGAAAGGTATCACGACACCAACTGGGAAGGCGAATCCCCCATCCTCCACCCATACAAACCCATCAAGGGAGGTGGAGAATGGTACCATCCACCAATTGCCAACGGAAGGTATCAGGACCCACAGACTGGAAAGGACGTGGAATCCCCAACTCCCCCATCACCGTCCACCCATGCTGGGAGGTGGTGAATGGTACCATCAACCAGTTGCCACAGGTACAGGACCACCGACTGGGAAGGCGGAATCAACCCCCATCACCCCAATCCCCACCCATCCTGCGGTGGAGAATGGACCATCAACCAGTTGCCAACGGAAGGTATCAGGACAAACCGACTGGGAAGGGCGTGGAATCCCCCACCCCCAACCCCATCCTCACCCCATCACACATCCTGGGTGGAGAATGGTACCATCCACCAGTTGCTAACGGAAGGTATCAGGACCCACCGACTAGGAAGGGCGTGGAATCCCCCATCCCCAACCCCCATCCCCGCCCCATCCACCTGTTCTGGGAGGAGGAGAATGGTACCATCCACATTGCCAGGAAGGTATCAGGACCCAGCGACTAGGAAGGGCGTGAATCCCCATCCCCCACCAACCATCCCCCATCCTCATCACACCCATCCTGGAGGTGGAGAATGGAACCATCCACAATTGCCAACGGAAGGTATCAGGACCCACCGACTGGGAAGCGTGGAATACCCCCCATCCCCAACCCAAACATCCCCCATCCCATCCACCCATCCTGGGAGGTGGTGAATGGTACCATCCACAAGTTGCCAAGGAAGGTATCAGGACTCACCGACTAGGAAGGGCGTGGAATCCCCATCCCCATCCTCGCCCATCCTGGAAGATGGTGAACGGTACCATCCACCAGTTGCCAACTGAAGGTATCAGGACCCACCGACTAGGAGGGCCGTGGAATCCCCATCTACCTCATCCTGGAAGGTGGTGAATGGTACCATCCACCAGTTGCCAAGGAAGGTATCAGGACTCACCGACTAGGAAGGGAATCCCCATCCCATCCACACCCATCCTGGGAGGTGGTGAATGG
>NW_024753533.1:0-13844 GCF_018991925.1 Homarus americanus | reverse complement strand
TCTGTTGTAGTCATTGAGAAGATGTATGTGTTGTAGCCACTTGAGAAGGTGCATCTGTTGTAGACACTCGTGATGGTGAATGTGCTGTAGTCACTTGACAAGGTGTATGTGTTGTAGTCACCTGAGAAGGGGTATGTGTTGTAGTCACTGGAGAAGGTGTATGTGTTGTAGTCACTTGAGAAGGTGTATATGTTGTAGTCACTCGAGTGGTATATATGTTGTAGTCAATTGAGAAGGTGTATGTGTTGTTGTCACTTGAGAAGGTGTATGTGTTGTAGTCACGAGAACGTGTATGTGTTGTAGTCACTCGAGAAGATTGTATGTGTTGTAGTCACTTGGGAAAGTGTATGTGTTGTAGTCAGTCGAGAAGGTATATATGTTGTAGTCACTTGAGAAGTGTATGTTTGTAGTCATGAGGAAGATTAGTATGTGTAGATCCTCGGATGGTATATATATTGTAGTCCTTGAAAGGTGTATGTTGTAGTCACCTGAGATGTATATATGTTGTAGTCACTTGAGAAGGTGTATCTGTTTTAGTCATTGAGAAGGTGTATGTGTTGTAGTCTCTTGAGAAGGTGCATCTTTTGTAGTCACTTGAGAAGGCGTATGTGTTGTAGTCACTCGAGATGGTATATATGTTGTAGTCACTTGAGAAGGTGCATGTGGAGTAGTCACTGGAGAAGGTATATATGCTTTAGTCACTTGACAATGTGTATGTGTTGTAGTCACTTGAGAAGGTTTATGTGTTGTAGTCACTCGAGAATGTGTATATGTTGTAGTCACTAGAGACGGTGAATGTGTTGTAGTCACTTTAGAAGGTGTATGTGTTGTAATCTTTCGAGATGGTATATATGTTGTGGTCACTTGAGAAGGGGTATGTGTTGTAGTCACTTGAGAAGGTGTATCTATTGTAGTCATTGAGAAGGTGTATGTGTTGCAGTTCACTTGAGAAGGTGTATTTATTGTAGTCACTTGAGAAGGTGTACTCTGTTGTAGTCATTTGAGAAGGTGTATGTGTTGTAGTCACTTGAGAAGGTGTATGTGTTGTAGGCACTCGAGATGGTGTATGTGTTGCAGTCATTAGAGAAGGTGTATGTGTTGTAGTCACTTGAGAAGGTGTATGTGTTGTAGTCACTTGAGAAGGTGTATGTGTTGTAGTCACTCGAGAAGGTGTATGTGTTGTAGTCACTCGAGAAGGTGTATGTGTTGCAGTTCCCTTGAGAAGATATATATGTTGTAGTCACTTGAGAGGGTGTATGTGTTGTAGTCACTTGAGAAGGTGTATGTGTTGTTGTCACTTGAGAAGGTGTATGTGTTGTAGTCACTTGAGAAGGTGTATGTGTTGTAGTCACTCGAGAAGGTGTATGTGTTGTAGTCACTCGAGCAGGTGTATGTGTTTTAGTCACTAGAGAAAGTGTATGTGTTGTTGTCACTTGAGAAGGTGTATGTGTTGCAGTTCACTTGAGAAGGTGTATGTGTTGTAGTCACTCGAGATGGTATATATGTTGTAGCCACTTGAAAAGGTTGTATGTGTTGTAGTCACTCGAAAAGGTATATATGTTGGAGTCACTTGAGAAGGTGTATGTGTTGTAGTCACTTGAGAAGGTGTATCTATTGTAGTCATTGAGAAGGGGTATGTGTTGTAGTCACTTGAGAAGGTGCATCTGTTGTAGTCACTCGAGAAGGTGTATGTGTTGTAGTCACTTGAGAAGGTGTATGTGTTGTAGTCACTTTAGAAGGTGTATGTGTTGTAGTCACTCGAGAAGGTGTATGTGTTGTAGTTACTTGAGAAGGTGTATATGTTGTAGTCACTAGAGAAGGTGTATGCGTTTGTAGTCACTCGAGAAGGTGTATGTGTTGTAGTCACTCGAGAAGGTATGTGTGTTGTAGTCACACGAGAACGTGTATGTGTTGTAGTCACTCGAGAAGGTGTATGTGTTGTAGTCACTTGGGAAGGTGTATGTGTTGTAGTCAGTCGAGAAGGTATATCTGTTGTAGTCACTTGAGAAGGTGTATGTGTTGTAGTCACTTGAGAAGGTGTATGTGTTGTAGTCACTCGAGATGGTATATATGTTGTAGTCACTTGAAAAGGTGTATGTGTTGTAGTCACCTGAGATGGTATATATGTTGTAGTCACTTGAGAAGGTGTATCTGTTTTAGTCATTGAGAAGGTGTATGTGTTGTAGTCTCTTGAGAGGGTGCATCTTTTGTAGTCACTTGAGAAGGTGTATGTGTTGTAGTCACTCGAGATGGTATATATGTTGTAGTCACTTGAGAAGGTGTATGTGGAGTAGTCACTGGAGAAGGTATATATGTTGTAGTCACTTGACAAGGTGTATGTGTTGTAGTCACTTGAGAAGGTTTATGTATTGTAGTCACTCGAGAATGTGTATGTGTTGTAGTCACTAGAGACGGTGAATGTGTTATAGTCACTTGAGAGGGTGTATGTGTTGTAGTCTCTCGAGATGGAAGAAGCAATCAGTGTCAAGTTCATTCCCAAACTAGTGAAACACCACGACTTAACCCCAGTAGAAAGAACACTTCTTGCACTTCCACCAAGACTGGGAGGGATGGGACTAACTAATCCAGAGGAGATTGCTGACTCTGAACATCAAAATTCACTTAAGCTCACAGCAGCCCTCACTGACCACATAATAGCCCAGAATGCAACAGGGGAAGTGGACACCAGCGAAGTTAATAAGATCCGTAGATCCATTACAACAGATCGGCAGCACTGCCAAAATGACATGTTGCAGCAATTATTGCTGCAGGTTCCAGAAAATCTGACCAAAAAAAAAAGCTATAGCGCAGGAGGTGGGCGCCTCGAACTGGTTAACTACGTTACCGATAAGGGCAAATGGTTTCAGCCTTAACAAACAAGAATTTACAGATGCCATTGCTCTAAGGTACGGTTGGCCAGTAGATGGTTTGCCCTCCCAATGCGTGTGTGGCTATTCCTATGATGGCGATCACGCCATGGTTTGCAAGAAGGGGGCTTCATATGCATGAGGCATGACGAGGTAAGGGATCTCACAGCAAATATGTTGAAGGAAACCTGCCGGGACGTCATGGTAGAACCGACCCTCCTTCCACTGGATGGCGAGATCCTCCAACACAGGACTTCAAACACATCTAACGAAGCCCGTGTGGACGTCAGTGCTCGAGGATTCTGGACGCAGGGACAGCGAGCCTTCTTCGACATCAGGATTTTTGATCCCATGGCCGTTTGTCACCGTAACCTAGCTCTCGATGCTGCACATAGGAGGAACGAGAACGACAAGAGAAGGGCATATGGGGAGAGAATTCAAAATGTCGATCAAGGCAGCTTCACTCCGCTAGTGTTCACAACCTGTGGTGGGATGGGCCCAAGCGCAAGATGTTTCTACGCCAGACTCGCGGAGCTGATCTCCGAACAGAAGCAGCAGCCCAGAAGTTATGTCACAGCCTGGATGAGATGTCGACTGTCCTTCTCTCTCCTTCGGTCGGCTTTGCTCTGCCTCAGGGGAACGAGAGCTTCTGCCCCTACTCCGTCAACTGCTGCAGATATCGACTATGAGGCAGGATAAGGATTGCTTATATATTGGGATATTTAATATAAGGTAAATAAATGGTGGCGAAGGGTGGTGTGGCTAATGAGGCTGGAGGCTATTTTAAAAAAAAAGTCATTTGAGAAGGTGTATCTGTTGTAGTCACCTGAGAAGGTTTATGTGTTGTAGTCACTCGAGAATGTGTATGTGTTGTAGTCACTAGAGACGGTCAATGTGTTGTAGTCACTTGAAAAGGTGTATGTGTTGAAGTCACTCGAGATGGTATATATGTTGTGGTCACTTGAGAAGGTGTATGTGTAGTAGTCACTTGAGAAAGTGTATGTGTTGTAGTCACTTGAAAAGGTGTATGTGTTGTAGTCACTCGAGATGGTATATATGTTGTAGTTACTTGAGTAGGTGTATGTGTTGTAGTCACTCGAGATGGTATATATGTTGTAGTCACTTGAGAAGGTGTATGTGTTGTAGTCTCTTGAGAAGGTGTATCTGTTGTAGTCATTGAGAAGGTGTATGTGTTGTAGTCACTTGAGAAGGTGCATCTGTTGTAGTCACTCGTGAAGGTGTATGTGCTGTAGTCACTTGAGAAGGTGTATGTGTTGTAGTCACTCGAGAAGGTCTATGCGTTGTAGTCACTCGAGAAGGTGTATGTGTTGTAGTCACTCGAGAAGGTGTATATGTTGTAGTCACTCGACAAGGTGTATGTTTTGTAGTCACTTGGGAAGGTGTATGTGTTGTAGTCACTCGAGAAGGTATATATGTTGTAGTCACTTGAGAAGGTGTATGTGTTGTAGTCACTTGAGAAGGTGTATGTGTTGTAGTCACTCGAGATGGTATATATGTTGTAGTCACTTGAAAAGGTGTATGTGTTGTAGTCACCTGAGATGGTATATATGTTGTAGTCACTTGAGAAGGTGTATCTGTTTTAGTCATTGAGAAGGTGAATGTGTTGTAGTCTCTTGAGAGGGTGCATCTTTTGTAGTCACTTGAGAAGGTGTATGTGTTGTAGGCACTCGAGATGGTATATATGTTGTAGTCACTTGAGAAGGTGTATGTGGAGTAGTCACTGGAGAAGGTATATATGTTGTAGTCACTTGACAAGGTGTATGTGTTGTAGTCACTTGAGAAGGTTTATGTGTTGTAGTCACTCGAGAATGTGTATGTGTTGTAGTCACTAGAGACGGTGAATGTGTTGTAGTCACTTGAGAAGGTGTATGTGTTGTAGTCACTCGAGATGGTAAATATGTTGTAGTCACTTGAGAAAATGTATGTGTAGTAGTCATTTGAGAAGGTGTACTTGTTGTAGTCACTTGAGAAGGTGTATGTGTTGTAGTCACTTGAGAAGGTGTATCTATTGTAGTCATTGAGAAGGTGTATGTGTTGCAGTTCACTTGAGAAGGTGTATTTGTTGTAGTCACTTGAGAAGGTGTATGTGTTGTAGTTACATGAGAAGGTGTATGTGTTGTAGTCACTCGAGATGGTATATATGTTGTAGTTAATTGAGTAGGTGTATGTGTTGTAGTCACTGGAGATGGTATATATGTTGTAGTCACTTGAGAAGGTGTATGTGTTGTAGTCTCTTGAGAAGGTGTATGTGTTGTAGTCACTCGAGATGGTATATATGTTGTAGTCACTTGAGAAGGTGTATGTGTTGTAGTCACTTGAGAAGGTGTATCTGTTGTAGTCATTGAGAAGGTGTATGTGTTGTAGTCACTTGAGAAGGTGCATCTGTTGTAGTCACTCGTGAAGGTATATGTGCTGTAGTCAATTGAGAAGGTGTATGTGTTGTAGTCACTTGAGAAGGTGTATGTGTTGTTGTTACTTGAGAAGGTGAATGTGTTGTAGTCACTCGAGAAGGTCTATGCGTTGTAGTCACTTGGGAAAATTAACTAATATATATTTGTAGTCACTCGAGAAGGTGTATGTGTTGTAGTCACTCGAGAAGGTGTATATGTTGTAATCACTCGAGAAGGTGTATCTGTTGTAGTCATTTGAGAAGGTGTATGTGTTGTAGTCACTTGAGAAGGTGTATGTGTTGTAGGCACTCGAGATGGTGTATGTGTTGTAGTCACTCGAGAAGGTGTATGTGTTGTAGTCATTAGAGAAGGTGTATGTGTTGTAGTCACTTGAGAAGGTGTATGTGTTGTAGTCACTCGAGATGGTATGTTTTTTGTAGTCACTTGAGAAGGTGTATGTGTTGTAGTCACTCGAGATGGAATGTATGTTGTAGTCACTTGAGAAGGTGTATGTGTTGTAGTCACTTGAGAAGGTGTATCTATTGTAGTCATTGAGAAGGTGTATGTGTTGCAGTTCACTTGAGAAGATATATATGTTGTAGTCACTTGAGAAGGTGTATGTGTTGTAGTCACTTGAGAAGGTGTATGTGTTGTTGTCACTTTAGAAGGTGTATGTGTTGTAGTCACTTGAGAAGGTGTATGTGTTGTAGTCACTTGAGAAGGTGTATGTGTTGTAGTCACTCGAGAAGGTGTATGTGTTGTAGTCACTAGAGAAGGTGTATGTGTTGTTGTCACTTGAGAAGGTGTATGTGTTGCAGTTCACTTGAGAAGGTGTATGTGATGTAGTCACTCGAGATGGTATATATGTTGTAGTCACTTGAAAAGGAGTATGTGTTGTAGTCACTTGAGAAGGTGTATCTGTTGTAGTCATTGAGAAGGTGTATGTGTTGTAGTCACTTGAGAAGGTCCATCTGTTGTAGTCACTCGAGAATGTGTATGTGTTGTAGTCACTTGAGAAGGTGTATGTATTGTAGTCACTTGAAAAGGTGTATGTGTTGTAGTCATTCGAGAAGGTGTATGTGTTGTAGTTACTTGAGATGGTGTATGTGTTGTAGTCACTTGAGAAGGTGTATGCAGATGTAGTCACTGATAGTTGATGTATGTGTTGTAGCTCAATGAGTAGTTGCATATGTGTTGTAGTCACACAGCAGTGTATGTGTTGTAGTCACTGAGAAGGTGTATGTAAGCTTGTAGTCACTTGAGAAGGTGTATGTGGTGTAGTCACTTGAGAAGGTATATATGTTGTAGTTACTTGAGAAGGTGTATGTGTTGTAGTCACTTGAGAAGGTGTATGTGTTGTAATCACTTGAGAAGGTGTATGTGTTGTAGTCACTTGAGAAGGTGTATGTGTTGTAGTCACTCGAGATGGTATATATGTTGTAGTCACTTGAGAAGGTGTATATGTTGTAGTCACTCGAGATGGAATATATGTTGTAGTCACTTGAGAAGGTGTATGTGCTGTAGTCACTTGAGAAGATGTATGTGTTGTAGTCACTTGAGAAGGTGTATGTGTTGTTGTTACTTGAGAAGGTTTATGTGTTGTAGTCACTCGAGAAGGACTATGCGTTGTAGTCACTCGAGAAGGTGTATGTGTAGTAGTCACTCGAGAAGGTGTATGTGTTGTAGTCATTCGAGAACGTGTATGTGTTGTAGTCACTTGGGAAGGTGTATGTGTTGTAGTCACTCGAGAAGTTATATGTGTTGTAGTCACTTGAGAAGTTGTATGTGTTGTAGTCACTTGAGAAGGTGTATGTGTTGTTGTTACTTGAGAAGGTGTATGTGTTGTAGTCACTCGAGAAGGTCTATGCGTTTAGTCACTCGAGAAGGTGTATGTGTTCTAGTCACTCGAGAAGGTGTATGTGTTGTAGTCATTCGAGAACGTGTATGTGTTGTAGTCACTTGTGAAGGTGTATGTGTTGTAGTCACTCGAGAAGGTATATGTGTTGTAGTCACTTGAGAAGGTGTATGTGTTGTAGTCACTTGAGAAGGTGTTTTTGTTGTAGTCATTTGAGAAGGTGTATGTGTTGTAGTCACTCGAGAAGGTCTATGCGTTGTAGTCACTCGAGAAGGTGTATGTGTTGTAGTCACTCGAGAAGGTGTATGTGTTGTAGTCACTCGAGAACATGTATGTGTTGTAGTCACTTGGGAAGGTGTATGTGTTGTAGTCACTCGAGAAGGTATATGTGTTGTAGTCACTTGAAAAGGTGTATGTGTTGTAGTCACTTGAGAAGGTGTATCTATTGTAGTCATTGAGAATGTGTATGTGTTGCAGTTCACTTGAGAAGATATATATGTTGTAGTCACTTGAGAAGGTGTATGTGTTGTAGTCACTTGCGAAGGTGTATGTGTTATTGTCACTTGAGAAGGTGTATGTGTTGTAGTCACTTAAGAAGGTGTATGTGTTGTAGTCACTCGAGAAGGTGTATGTGTTGTAGTCTCTCGAGAAGGTGTATGTGTTGTAGTCACTGGAGAAGGTGTAGGTGTTGTTGTCACTTGAGATGGTGTATGTGTAGCAGTTCACTTGAGAAGGTGTATGTGTTGTAGTCACTCGAGATGGTATATATGTTGTAGTCACTTGAAAGGTGTATGTGTTGTAGTCACTCGAGATGGCATATATGTTGTAGTCACTTGAGAAGGTGTATCTGTTTTAGTCATTGAGAAGGTGTATGTGTTGTAGTCTCTTGAGAAAGTGCATCTGTTGTAGCCACTTGAGAAGGTGTATGTGTTGTAGTCACTCCATATGGTATATATGTTGTAGTCACTTGAGAAGGTGTATGTGGAGTAGTCACTGGAGAAGGTATATATGTTGTAGTCACTTGACAATGTGTATGTGTTGTAGTCACTTGAGAAGGTGTATGTGTTGTAGTCACTTGAGAAGGTGTATGTGTTGTAGTCACTTGAGAGGGTGTATGTGTTGGAGTCACTCGGGAAGGTTTATGTGTTGTAGTCACTCGAGAATGTGTATGTGTTGTAGTCACTAGAGACTGTGAATGTGTTGTAGTCACTTGAGAAAGTGTATGTGTTGTAGTCACTCGAGATTGTATATATGTTGTAGTCACTTGAGAAGGTGTATGTGTTGTAGTCACTTGAGATGGTGTAGTCACTTGAGAAGGTGTATGTGTTGTAGTCACTTGGGAAGGTGTATCTGTTGTAGTCATTGAGAAGGTGTATGTGTTGCAGTTCACTTGAGAAGGTGCATTTATTGTAGTCACTTGAGAAGGTGTACTCTGTTGTAGTCATTTGAGAAGGTGTATGTGTTGTAGTCACTTGAGAAGGTGTATGTGTTGTAGGCACTCCTGAGAGGCAGGTATGTGTTGCAGTCAATAGGAGAAGGTGTGTAAGCTGGTAGCCACTGATAGTTGCGTATGTGTTGTAGTCACTCGAGAAGGTGTATGTGTTGTAGTCACTAGAGAAGGTGTATGTGTTGTTGTCACTTGAGAAGGTGTATGTATTGCAGTTCACTTGAGAAAGTGTATGTGTTGTAGTCACTCGAGATGGTATATATGTTGTAGCCACTTGAAAAGGTTGTATGTGTTGTAGTCACTCGAAAAGGTATATATGTTGTAGTCACTTGAGAAGGTGTATGTGTTGTAGTCACTTGAGAAGGTGTATGTGTTGGTGGAATACTTGATAGGGGTTGCGTAAGGTAGTCACTTCTGAGAAGGTGTAAGGTGTTAGAAATACTGAGTAGCTGCGTGGGGTATGTGTTGTAGTCACTAGAGAAGGTGTATGTGTTGTTGTCACTTGAGAAGGTGTATGTATTGCAGTTCACTTGAGAAAGTGTATGTGTTGTAGTCACTCGAGATGGTATATATGTTGTAGCCACTTGAAAAGGTTGTATGTGTTGTAGTCACTCGAAAAGGTATATATGTTGTAGTCACTTGAGAAGGTGTATGTGTTGTAGTCACTTGAGAAGGTGTATCTATTGTAGTCATTGAGAAGGTGTATGAGTTGTAGTCACTTGAGAAGGTGCATCTGTTGTAGTCACTCGAGAAGGTATGTTAGAAGTCACTGAGGGCTGTGTATGTGTTGTGAAGTCACTTTATAGGTTGCGTATGTGTTAGAGTCACTGGAGAAGGTGTGTATGTGCTAGAAGCCATTTTGAGAAGGTGTATATATGGTAGTCACCAGAGAAGGTGTATGTTTGTAGTCACTGAGAAGGTATGTGTTGTAGTCACTGGAGAAGGTATATAAATATTGTAGTCAATAATGAGAACGTGTATGTATTGTGGAAATAATTGAGAAGGTGTATGTGTTGTAGTCACTTGGGAAGGTGTATGTGTTGTAGTCAGTCGAGAAGGTATATATGTTGTAGTCACTTGAGAAGGTGTATGTGTTGTAGTCACTTGAGAAGGTGTATGTGTTGTAGTCACTCGAGATGGTATATATGTTGTAGTCACTTGAAAAGGTGTATGTGTTGTAGTCACCTGAGATGGTATATATGTTGTAGTCACTTGAGAAGGTGTATCTGTTTTAGTCATTGAGAAGGTGTATGTGTTGTAGTCTCTTGAGAGGGTGCATCTTTTGTAGTCACTTGAGAAGGTGTATGTGTTGTAGTCACTCGAGATGGTATATATGTTGTAGTCACTTGAGAAGGTGTATGCGGAGTAGTCACTGGAGAAGGTATATATGTTGTAGTCACTTGACAAGGTGTATGTGTTGTAGTCACTTGAGAAGGTTTATGTGTTGTAGTCACTCGAGAATGTGTATGTGTTGTAGTCACTAGAGACGGTGAATGTGTTCTAGTCACTTGAGAGGGTGTATGTGTTGTAGTCACTCGAGATGGTAAATATGTTGTAGTCACTTGAGAAAATGTATGTGTAGTAGTCATTTGAGAAGGTGTACTTGTTGTAGTCACTTGAGAAGGTGTATGTGTTGTAGTCACTTGAGAAGGTGTATCTATTGTAGTCATTGAGAAGGTGTATGTGTTGCAGTTCACTTGAGAAGGTGTATTTGTTGTAGTCACTTGAGAAGGTGTATGTGTTGTAGTTACATGAGAAGGTGTATGTGTTGTAGTCACTCGAGATGGTATATATGTTGTAGTTAATTGAGTAGGTGTATGTGTTGTAGTCACTGGAGATGGTATATATGTTGTAGTCACTTGAGAAGGTGTATGTGTTGTAGTCTCTTGAGAAGGTGTATGTGTTGTAGTCACTCGAGATGGTATATATGTTGTAGTCACTTGAGAAGGTGTATGTGTTGTAGTCACTTGAGAAGGTGTATCTGTTGTAGTCATTGAGAAGGTGTATGTGTTGTAGTCACTTGAGAAGGTGCATCTGTTGTAGTCACTCGAGAAGGTGTATGTGTTGTAGTCACTTGAGAAGGTGTATGTGGTGTAGTCACTTGAGAAGGTGTATGTGTTGTAGTCACTCGAGAAGGTGTATGTGTTGTAGTTACTTGAGAAGGTGTATATGTTGTAGTCACTACAGAAGGTGTATGCGTTTGTAGTCACTCGAGAAGGTGTATGTGTTGTAGTCACTCGAGAAGGTATATGTGTTGTAGTCACACGAGAAAGTGTATGTGTTGTAGTCACTCGAGAAGGTGTATGTGTTGTAGTCACTTGGGAAGGTGTATGTGTTGTAGTCACTCGAGAAGTTATATGTGTTGTAGTCACTTGAGAAGGTGTATGTGTTGTAGTCACTTGAGAAGGTGTATGTGTTGTAGGCACTCGAGATGGTGTATGTGTTGTAGTCACTCGAGAAGGTGTATGTGTTGTAGTCATTAGAGAAGGTGTATGTGTTGTAGTCACTTGAGAAGGTGTATGTTTTGTAGTCACTCGAGATGGTATATTTTTTGTAGTCACTTGAGAAGGTGTATGTGTTGTAGTCACTCGAGATGGAATGTATGTTGTAGTCACTTGAGAAGGTGTATGTGTTGTAGTCACTTGAGAAGGTGTATCTATTGTAGTCATTGAGAAGGTGTATGTGTTGCAGTTCACTTGAGAAGATATATATGTTGTAGTCACTTGAGAAGGTGTATGTGTTGTAGTCACTTGAGAAGGTGTATGTGTTGTTGTCACTTTAGAAGGTGTATGTGTTGTATTCACTTGAGAAGGTGTATGTGTTGTAGTCACTTGAGAAGGTGTATGTGTTGTAGTCACTCGAGAAGGTGTATGTGTTGTAGTCACTAGAGAAGGTGTATGTGTTGTTGTCACTTGAGAAGGTGTATGTGTTGCAGTTCACTTGAGAAGGTGTATGTGATATAGTCACTCAAGATGGTATATATGTTGTAGTCACTTGAAAAGGTGTATGTGTTGTAGTCACTTGAGAAGGTGTATCTGTTGTAGTCATTGAGAAGGTGTATGTGTTGTAGTCACTTGAGAAGGTGCATCTGTTGAAGTCACTCGAGAATGTGTATGTGTTGTAGTCACTTGAGAAGGTTTATGTGTTGTACTCACTTGAAAAGGTGTATGTGTTGTAGTCATTCGAGAAGGTGTATGTGTTGTAGTTACTTGAGAAGGTGTATATGTTGTAGTCACTAGAGAAGGTGTATGCGTTTGTAGTCACTCGAGAAGGTGTATGTGTTGTAGTCACTTGGGAAGGTGTATGTGTTGTAGTCACTCGAGAAGGTATATATGTTGTAGTCACTTGAGAAGGTGTATGTGTTGTAGTCACTTGAGAAGGTGTATGTGTTGTAGTCACTTGAGAAAGTGCATCTGTTGTAGTCACTCGTGAATGGTATATATGTTGTAGTCACTTGAGAAGGTGTATGAGTTGTAGTCACTCGAGATGGTATATATGTTGTAGTCATTGAGAAGGTGTATGTGTTGTAGTCACTTGAGAAAGTGTATTGGTTGTAGTCATTGAGAAGGTGTATGTGTTGTAGCCACTTGAGAAGGTGCATCTGTTGTAGTCACTCGAGAAGGTGTATGTGCTGTAGTCACTTGAGAAGGTGTATGTGTTGTAGTCACTTGAGAAGGTGTATGTGTTGTAGTCACTTGAGAAGGTGTATGTGTTGTAGTCACTCGAGATGGTGTATGTGTTGTAGTCACTCGAGAAGGTGTATGCGTTGTAGTCACTCGAGAAGGTGTATGTGTTGTAGTCACTTGAGAAGGTGTATGTGTTGCAGTCACACGAGAAGATGTATGTGTTGTAGTCACCTGAGAAGGGGTATGTGTTGTAGTCACTCGAGAAGGTGTATGTGTTTTAGTCACTTGAGATGGAGGTATGTGGTGTAGTCACTTGAGAAGGTGTATGTGTTGTAGTCACTTGAGATGGTGTATGTGTTGTAGTCACTTGAGAAGGTGTATGTGTTATAGTCACTCGAGATGGTATATATGTTGTAGTCACTTGAGAAGGTTTATGTGTTGCAGTCACTTGAGAAGGTTTATCTGTTGTAGTCATTGAGAAGGTGCATGTGTTGTAGTCACTTAAGAAGATGCATCTGTTGTAGTCACTAAAGAAGGTGTATGTGTTGTAGTCACTTGAGAAGGTGTATGTGTTGTAGTCTCTTGAGAAGGTGTATGTGTTGTAGTCACTTGAGAAGGTGTATGTGTTGTAGTCACTTGAGAAGGTGTATGTTTTGTAGTCACTTGAGAAGATGCATCTGTTGTAGTCATTGAGAAGGTGTATGTGTTGTAGTCACTTGAGAAGATGCATCTGTTGTAGTCACTCAAGAAGGTGTATGTGGTGTAGTCACTTAAGAAGGTATATATGTTGTAGTTACTTGAGAAGGTGTATGTGTTGTAGTCATTGAGAAGGTGTATGTGTGGTAGTCTCTTGAGAAGGTGCATCTGTTGTAGTCACTTGACAAGGTGTATGTGTTGTAGTTATTTGAGAAGGTGTATCTGTTGTAGTCATTGAGAAGGTGTAAGTGTTGTAGTCACTTGAGAAGATGCATCTGTTGTAGTCACTCAAGAAGGTGTATGTGGTGTAGTCACTTAAGAAGGTATATATGTTGTAGTTACTTGAGAAGGTGTATGTGTTGTAGTCATTTGAGAAGGTGTATGTGTTGTAGTCACTTGAGAAGGTGTATGTGTTGTAGTCACTTGAGAAGGTGTATGTGTTGTAGTCACTTGAGAAGGTGTATGTGTTGTAGTCACTTGAGAAGGTGTATGTGTTGTAGTCACTTGAGAAGGTGTATGTGTTGTAGTCACTTGAGAAAGTGTATATGTTGTAGTCACTCGAGATTGTGTATATGTTGTAGTCACTTGAGAAGGTGTATGTGCTGTAGTCACTTCAGAAGGTGTATGTGTTGTAGTCACTTGAGAAGGTGTATGTGTTGTTGTCGCTTGAGAAGGTGTATGTGTTGTAGTCACTTGAGAAGGAGTATGTGTTGTAGTCACTCGAGAAGATGTATGTGTTGTAGTCACTTGAGAAGGGGTATGTGTTGTAGTCCCTCGAGAAGGTGTATGTGTTGTAGTCACTTGAGAAGGTGTATGTGGTGTAGTCACTTGACAATGTATATATGTTGTAGTACTTGAGAAGGTGTATGTGTTGTAGTCACTTGAGAAGGTGTATGTGTTGTAGTCACTTGAGAAGGTGTATGTGTTGAAATCACTTGAGAA
>NW_024753532.1:0-16955 GCF_018991925.1 Homarus americanus | reverse complement strand
ATCTTCTTGTTGGCCTGATAATCTACTTTCCCGAAAAGTAGAAAAGATAATCTACTTTTCAGGAAAGTAGATAACCAACTTTCCCGGAAAGTAGATATTTCCCATTTTCTATGATACAAATTTCCCGTTTTCTATGATAATCTACTTTGCAAAATTAGGTAATATTTCCCCAAAAAGTCGAAAATCTACTTCCCCTTAAAGTCGATATTCTACTTTATCGAAAAATAGATAATCTTCTCATGGGTAGGTAGGGGGTGGGTGGGTAGGTAGGGGGTGGGTGGGTAGGTAGGGGGTGGGTGGGTAGGTAGGTAGGGGGGTGGGTAGATAGCTAGGTAGGTAGGTAGGCATTGAATTGAATTGAATTGAATTGAATTTAAACAGTTTATTTAGCCAGAAAATCACAAATACAGAGTGGATAATAATAACACTATTAACATGGCTGAGCCAGTTGAGAACCTGAGCTCTCGTTGAGACACCTGATATATACTATACATTTATCTCAAGGAAGTATTATGTAACATTTAGTATCATCTGGAATAGTACAATAGCATGGTGGTAATAAGAACATCTTATAATGTTACCACGGTTGCCTCTGTCTACTC
Source organism: Homarus americanus (assembly GCF_018991925.1). Lineage (NCBI taxonomy): Eukaryota > Metazoa > Arthropoda > Malacostraca > Decapoda > Nephropidae > Homarus > Homarus americanus. The sequence goes on along the minus strand of NW_024753532.1, from coordinate 16,353 downwards.
GGCAGTAATTGGGGACCTGGATGTTAATCGATATGCGGAATGTGTTCCGGGTTAATGGTTAGTCAGTGCAGTTGGCGATTTGTCCGGTCTTCTCGGACTATTCCTTGACCCTGGGCTGGGTCATGCAGCTCGTTAACTTAGGATGTGGTTGTTGTGTTGGCGACAGCTTCTACACCTTAAAACCTTGGGCCGGCCATCCTCTTTACACGAGGTGCAACCATTAGGTAGGTAGGTAGGCCGGGCTCTCGGCATGGAGGTAGGCCAGTAGGTAGGCAGGCCGAGCGTTCGGTAGGAAGGCAGTCTGTCAGGCAAACAGGTAGGCCCCGAGGCAGGCAGGCAGGCGTGATCTACAGAGCTGGAGCTACTGTAGTATGTGGTCTACGGAACTGGTGCTGCTGTCGTATGTGGTCTACAGAGCTGGAACTGTGTCTACCAGGATATTTACACTGTAGTATCCACGAACCTAACATAACCTAGGTTATCTTATGTTAGTGGATGCTACAGTGTAAATATCAAGGTAGACACAACTCCAGCTCTGTAGACTCCATACTACAGTAGCTCCAGCTCTGTAGACTCCATACTACAGTAGCTCCAGCTCTGTAGACTCCATATTACAGTAGCTCCAGCTCTGTAGACTCCATACTACAGTAGCTCTAGCTCTATAGACTGCATACTACAGTAGCTCCAGCTCTGTAGACTGCATACTTCAGTAGCTCCAGCTCTGCAGACTACATACTATAGTAGCTCCAGCTTTGTAGACCACATACTACAGTAGCTCCAACTCTGTACACTGCACATTACAGTAGCTCCAGCTCTGCAGACTACATGCCATAGTAGCTCCAGCTCTGTAGTCTACATACTATAGTAGCTCCCAAATAACAACATAAGCATCTATTTGTAATTTTTTCATTCATGGTGATGTAGCCTCTTGTCATCTGGTGGTACTGGTGATGTAGCCTCAGTCATCTGGTGGTGGTGGTGGTGATGTAGCCTCAGTCATCTGGCGGTGGTGATGTAGCCTCAGTCATCTGGTGGTGGTGGTGGTGATGTAGCCTCAGTCATCTGGTGGTGTTCGTGGTAGAAATGTAGCCTCCTGCCATCTGGTGGTACTGAGTGATGCTTAGCCTCTTGTCATCTGGTGGTACTGGTGATGCCAGCCTCTTGTCTGGTGGTACTGGTGATGTAGCCTCTTGTCATCTGGTGGTACTGGGTGATGCCAGCCTCTTGTCATCTGGTGGTACTGGTGATGTAGCCTCTTGTCATCTGGTGGTACTGGTGATGTAGCCTCAGTCATCTGGTGGTGGTGGTGGTGATGTAGCCTCAGTCATCTGGCGGTGGTGATGTAGCCTCAGTCATCTGGTGGTGGTGGTGGTGATGTAGCCTCAGTCATCTGGTGGTGTTCGTGGTAGAAATGTAGCCTCCTGCCATCTGGTGGTACTGAGTGATGCTTAGCCTCTTGTCATCTGGTGGTACTGGTGATGCCAGCCTCTTGTCTGGTGGTACTGGTGATGTAGCCTCTTGTCATCTGGTGGTACTGGGTGATGCCAGCCTCTTGTCATCTGGTGGTACTGGTGATGTAGCCTCTTGTCATCTGGTGGTACTGTTGATGTAGCCTCTTGTCATCTGGTGGTACTGGTGATGCCAGCCTCAGTCATCTGGTGGTACTGGTGAGTGTAGCCTCTTGTCATCTGGTGGTACTGGTGATGTAGCCTCTTGTCATCTGGTGGTACTGGTGATGTAGCCTCTTGTCATCTGGTGGTACTGGTGATGTAGCCTCAGTCATCTGGTGGTACTGGTGATGTAACCTCTTGTCATCCTGGTGGTACTGGTGATGTAGCCTCTTGTCATCTGGTGGTACTGGTGATGTAGCCTCTTGTCATCTGGTGGTACTGGTGATGTAGCCTCTTGTCATCTGGTGGTACTGGTGATGTAGCCTCTTGTCATCTGGTGGTACTGGTGATGTAGCCTCTTGTCATCTGGTGGTACTGGTGATGTAGCCTCAGTCATCTGGTGGTACTGGTGATGTAGCCTCTTGTCATCTGGTCATGGGATTCTTTCATTGACTTCCTAAACCAAATTTATATGTATCTATAGATTCTGTACTATTTTCCCCCTTTAATTTACTTTAGATTTCAATTCGTCATATTGAAGATAGTTTTATTATATGTGATCAAGGGAATTGTTATAATACAGCCTTTTTTATATATCAGCTTTACATAATGTCAAGACAATGCAGTAAATCTAAAACCTTACAGTAATTTTGGTATTTGATGATAATCTTACCATTTACAGTTTTTACTCTCATAATAATAATAATTTTGGGGGATTTCCTTAAAAATATATACAACTTTTATTCTTATAATGATAAAACTTTTTGGGGTAATTCCTCATAAATATTTTCTTGTCCTGCCATTTGCAACTTTTACTCACATAATGATACAGGAAAATAATACTTTTGTGGTTATTCCTCTAAAATATTTCCTTCATTCAGAGTGTGGACGTGGTGAAGGGCGTAGAGAGGAAGCTGGAGGGGAGTCAGGTTCAGTTGGCAAGTGGCGTGAGTGAGCTTAAACAACAGTTGCAGAAGGTTGGTACTGTACCCTGGTGTTGTTTCTTGTTCCTCTGTGATGTATATAACTTTCCCGTGGTTGACTATTGAGTTTATATAATTAGCAGTGTATAATCTGCCTTAGAAGTTATTTTTTAGATAATTTATATACTTACTACCACATAATATGCCCATGCAGAGAAGTGAATATTTTTTTTTCCTAAATTATATCTCTTAAAGGTACAGATATTAAATTACTGTATTTATATATGGTTCTTGCTAACATTAATGTGTTCATGAAAAGAATTTAACTCTTTATTGTATACAAATAAATTCCAATTTATGAGAGGGTTGCATTCCTAAAAATAGAGAGATGAATTCAGTTTAATTTATTGTATTTAACCCTTTCAAATGGTAGCCATCACCTGTAGAAATTAGCTGTAGGGACGGCAGCCATCATCTGCAAAAATTTCATGTTCTTTGCGTTCCATTTTTGCACACAGGGGGGAGGGGGGAATCCTCAGCCACCAATTAAAGGTTAAAATTATTTATCATTTGTCAGATGGAGCAGCAAGTGGCGACGATGGCGTCTGCTGTCAGTAATCCCTCACCTGCGGCAAACAACGAAACACATATTCGCAAGCAGAGACTAATACACAGTGGTAAGTGTAAATGACTCTCACTACTATTGAGCTTACCGTGTGTGTGGGTGTGTGAGTGTGTGTTTGTGTATGTATTGTTCACTATGGATTTTCATCTGAGGTGGTACTGGTGATGTAGCCTCTTGTCATCTGGTGGTACTGGTGATGTGGCCTCCAGTCATCTGGTGGTACTGGTGATGTAGCCTCTTGTCATCTGGTGGTACTGAGTGATGTAGCCTCAGTCATCTGGTGGTACTGGTGATGTAGCCTCTTGTCATCTGGTGGTACTGGTGATGTAGCCTCAGTCATCTGGTGGTACTGGTGATGTAGCCTCTTGTCATCTGGTGGTACTGGTGATGTAGCCTCAGTCATCTGGTGGTACTGGTGATGTAGCCTCTTGTCATCTGGTGGTACTGGTGATGTAGCCTCTTGTCATCTGGTGGTACTGGTGATGTAGCCTCTTGTCATCTGGTGGTACTGGTGATGTAGCCTCAGTCATCTGGTGGTACTGGTGATGTAGCCTCTTGTCATCTGGTGGTCTGAATCTCCGGGTTCGTGGTGGAGCAGGAGAGGCGACGGGAGTTTGTGGGTGGCTGTATCTTATTTAAAGGGAGTCTTGATCACTGATAAATCTAATATTATTTGTTACATTGTTTGCTTTTCTTCCAGATTCAGGAGCATCAAGGGACAGCAGAGGACCATGATGATGGAGTTTCCGTACTTTTTTGTCAGAACGAACTTTATGTGCCAATAATGCTCTGCTTTTATCCAAAGATGTTTAAGCTATTTTCCTTCTTATGAAGAAGGCAGATGAAGCTTTGCCTTCCCCTCCTGATGTAGTGAAATAGTTGGTATGGACCTCAATGCCTTCTTGTAGAGCTACATTCCAAACTTTAGATATGTAAAAAATGTAGAAATGTGAGCATCAAGACCATTTTCATAGCATAGTTCTACCTGGTACTGTACACCCAGAAGTTTGTACCTGTAAACCATCGACATCATGTACAGGAATTATGTCACCACCATTTTAATGCACAGTTACTTGGAGTAAGGGAAGTACTGTGTTGTAAGTGCAGTATACCAGCTCAATTAAATTGACTTATTAATATTGTTATTCATTTATGTGGATTGAAGAGAAACTGGAAAGTTAACATTAACAAATTATACAGAGTTCAGTCACATGTCCTTCACAGGATGATAAACTGCTACTCTTTGTATTATGTGTTGACAAAAAAACCTTAAGTTCACTAACTAATGTTTATCATGACTTGGTAATTTTATGGTAACACTGTACTGAACCCTAGAACATTTAATATTTATCATTAACCCCATTATCCAGGTTTGCCTCTTCTTCAGGTTCCCCAGTTGTTCCAACGTCTATTCTTCCTTTTTTCTTTATATATATATATATATATATATATATATATATATATATATATATATATATATATATATATATATATATTATCATTTTTGTCACCTTGTTACCTGCTATGTGACGTTCATTTATCTTATGGCAGCCATCTTGCTGTGAAAACTTATGTATTGAGTTTTAAATGTTCCTAGAGACAGACTGTTCCTTTATGTACTGTACTGTATTCTCTGTTCCGTACATAAAACACAGATGACTCACCATTTGAGAAACTTTTCAGGACTGACACTAAATTGTTTACTGAGGAAGAGACTTTTTTCATTAATATCATAAATGAAAGAATTATCACAAACTTTTGTTTCATAGTTTGCAAAAATTATCAAATTCTCTCCTCCGTTTGTGTTGTAAATTTATAATATTTTGTTCATATGTTTAGCAATTGTTTTCTCTCATCGTGTGATGCTCTCTTGTTCTTTAAGTAAGTTTCAAAACATTCTTAAGTTATTGTTGTTTCTTATCTGCTTCAACAGTGTTTATTCATAATATTAAGAGCACTTCACCTTTTCTTAGTTTTCATAATTTATATTTTGTCGAATAGAAAATGTTATTAGTAGATTAACGAAACACATATTCGCAAGCAGAGACTAATACACAGTGGTAAGTGTAAATGACTCTCACTACTATTGAGCTTACCGTGTGTGTGGGTGTGTGAGTGTGTGTTTGTGTATGTATTGTTCACTATGGATTTATGTGTGTATGTGTGTGTGTATGTGTGTGTGTGGCTGTGTGTATGTGTGTGTGTCTGTGTGTATGTGTGTGTTTGTGGGTAAACAATAATTTGGTATCCTGAAATATAAATCTTTGTTATCCTAAATAAATCAAATTCACTCTTACTGCATATATATCAAGACTGACAGCTGTTTGTGCACGTTACAGTGTATCAGATCCCAAGTAGAATGAAAAAAATGTTGAGAGTCACGACTCAGGTAGTGTTTTAAACTCCTTTGATCCTCCTCGTGTATTTCAAACTCCCTTTAGGTGGATTTAGGGGATTCAAGTCATTCTGTCTGCAACACTACACTACCTGCTACCCAGATAGACTCCTTATTCTTGAGTCATGAAATTTGATTGTGGAAGATGTGTTATACGACATAGGGCTTGAATTTAGTGATTAATAGATGGATATCATAAGCCTTGACAGCTGTATATCTCTTATGGTAGGTATTACATAACTTGAGCTTGGATATATCATTTGGAAAAAAGAGATACAATTTAAGGTTTAAAGAGACAGATGAATGTTACATTGTTTGCTTTTCTTCCAGATTCAGGAGCATCAAGGGACAGCAGAGGACCATGATGATGGAGTTTCCGTACTTTTTTGTCAGAACGAACTTTATGTGCCAATAATGCTCTGCTTTTATCCAAAGATGTTTAAGCTATTTTCCTTCTTATGAAGAAGGCAGATGAAGCTTTGCCTTCCCCTCCTGATGTAGTGAAATAGTTGGTATGGACCTCAATGCCTTCTTGTAGAGCTACATTCCAAACTTTAGATATGTAAAAAATGTAGAAATGTGAGCATCAAGACCATTTTCATAGCATAGTTCTACCTGGTACTGTACACCCAGAAGTTTGTACCTGTAAACCATCGACATCATGTACAGGAATTATGTCACCACCATTTTAATGCACAGTTACTTGGAGTAAGGGAAGTACTGTGTTGTAAGTGCAGTATACCAGCTCAATTAAATTGACTTATTAATATTGTTATTCATTTATGTGGATTGAAGAGAAACTGGAAAGTTAACATTAACAAATTATACAGAGTTCAGTCACATGTCCTTCACAGGATGATAAACTGCTACTCTTTGTATTATGTGTTGACAAAAAAACCTTAAGTTCACTAACTAATGTTTATCATGACTTGGTAATTTTATGGTAACACTGTACTGAACCCTAGAACATTTAATCTGCATTGGTCATTTCACCATCATCTGCTCATGTCAGGGAGCCTGTGCAAGCATCCAAGTCACGGCACATCAACACACACACACACACACACACACACACACACACACACCTCTATTCCATGGTTCTCTTCTTTCTTGTCTCCCAGTTGTTCCAATGTTCATTCTTCCTTTTTCCTATATATATATATATATATATATATATATATATATATATATATATATATATATATATATATATATATATATATATATATATATATATATATATTATCATTTTTGTCACCTTGTTACCTGCTATGTGACGTTCATTTATCTTATGGCAGCCATCTTGCTGTGAAAACTTATGTATTGAGTTTTAAATGTTCCTAGAGACAGACTGTTCCTTTATGTACTGTACTGTATTCTCTGTTCCGTACATAAAACACAGATGACTCACCATTTGAGAAACTTTTCAGGACTGACACTAAATTGTTTACTGAGGAAGAGACTTTTTTCATTAATATCATAAATGAAAGAATTATCACAAACTTTTGTTTCATAGTTTGCAAAAATTATCAAATTCTCTCCTCCGTTTGTGTTGTAAATTTATAATATTTTGTTCATATGTTTAGCAATTGTTTTCTCTCATCGTGTGATGCTCTCTTGTTCTTTAAGTAAGTTTCAAAACATTCTTAAGTTATTGTTGTTTCTTATCTGCTTCAACAGTGTTTATTCATAATATTAAGAGCACTTCACCTTTTCTTAGTTTTCATAATTTATATTTTGTCGAATAGAAAATGTTATTAGTAGATTTTCACATAATTTTGTGAGAGGTCGAGTAGGTCCCTCAGTCACATCCACAGGTGAAGCAATTTGTTGTCACATTTACTCAGGCTGAATTCATCTCACCAGTCAGAGTTTTGTACATAACTCGTACACCAAGATCTAGTAACACCAATGACCTATTAGATACCTGTAGTTAGTAAGGTACCAACCAGGATGTCAGTGCAACTGTTAATGGTCTCAAATGTGACTCAGACTCAGAACATCTTACCACTCAAGGTGTTGGACATAACCCGGACTTTCAGATGTAATTACCGAGACTGTACAGGTATATAAGTTAAGAATGTTCGGGACTATCAACCATGACACTTCCACGGCCCATTCTTGCAGGAAGAACTACAGTACTTTGCTATATTCTTCATTCTCCTTCCTAAGTCATTACCCAAACAGTATTTTTTTGAACTGATTTCTCTAAAGAGGAAAGTAAACCAACTCCTTTGTATCTTAAATCTTCCTTTTATTTATTTGTTTCTTTATCAAAGTCTGTACAGTACAATACACCAAGAGGCACCACAACACGACCACTCCCACGCTACTTACTCCTGTCTGTGTCTTCGCTCTACATTTTCTTTAATCACTAATACGTACATTGACGTCAAGGATGTTGATATACTTTTACTTTTACTTTTATCCTCTTCGCCACTGATCGGCTCGCTAGCCGCCCGGGCGATCGGTCACGTCTCTGTCATGCACTGTTGGCAAATACTGGGCATGCACCGGCTCCTGAATGTACCTGAACCCGCTCCAGTGTTGGTCAAGTCTGGTCTTGAAAGAGCTCACACTCGGTGCCGTCACAACACTCTCTGGTAGATTGTTCCAAGAGTTTACAACCCTCACTCCGAAAAAGTTTGCCCTCACGGTTTTCCAGACTTGCGGCTTCTTCAATCTTGAGCTGTGACCCCTTGTGGGGCGAGCGTCTTTTTGCTTCTGGCAATAATCTTAAAAGATGAAATAAGTTTTCCATTCCTAATAATGTACAAGGTGTCCGAAAAGTTCTGCCCAGAAGGGAAAGAGGTTGAAACTCCGACAAAGAGATCTGCAGTTGCATTAAGCCGTACTTCTTCTTTCCCTATGGGCAGAGAGTTTTTGGACATCCCGTATTTTATAACTGTAACAGTAATAATGTTAACTGGTCAATTGTTTTGGAAATAAATTAGTATAAACTCACATTTTATTACAGCTGCAACTTTGTTAAGAAAAACAATATTTTTCTCTCTGTCTGTGTTGTAAGTGTTATTAAATGTAGGGAGAATGTTCATACCTCTGATATATTGTAATAATAATGATAACGGCTTTATTTTGTCCTACAAGTTTGTTGCTAAGAACCGATTTTGAAATTGTTTGCTGTGGTCATGCAAGTTTTATGAATGAAGATGTCTGATGAGGTTTATTATTACTATATGGTTCAGCAGTAATTGCTCAATAATTTTTAATGAGTGACTTTCATAAAGCTCGATATTAGTTGTAACACTTTCAGGCTGAATACTTGTGATAAAAGATCAAATTTGTTATTGTTTGAAATTAATGAAATTCGTATGATATCGGTTACAGCTTATTAAATTTGAGCCACACTTGAAACACATATGTTATGCTGTGACATAAGTTACAATTTTTTGCAGCAAATATTAATGATCTTTTGTCAATGGTCAGCTGTTAGAATTTCCAAGGAACACATCATATGCAGTTGTTAACCTGCAAGTGATCTGTTCACCCTTGTGTCATCAGACTGTACTGTACAGGGCTGGGAGGTCAGGAGGAAGTAGCACTGCATTGAAGGTCTTCTAGTGAAGCATAATTTGTTTTAATACTTATTTATAGCATACTTCAGTAGCTCCAGCTCTGCAGACTACATACTATAGTAGCTCCAGCTTTGTAGACCACATACTACAGTAGCTCCAACTCTGTACACTGCACATTACAGTAGCTCCAGCTCTGCAGACTACATGCCATAGTAGCTCCAGCTCTGTAGTCTACATACTATAGTAGCTCCCAAATAACAACATAAGCATCTATTTGTAATTTTTTCATTCATGGTGATGTAGCCTCTTGTCATCTGGTGGTACTGGTGATGTAGCCTCAGTCATCTGGTGGTGGTGGTGGTGATGTAGCCTCAGTCATCTGGCGGTGGTGATGTAGCCTCAGTCATCTGGTGGTGGTGGTGGTGATGTAGCCTCAGTCATCTGGTGGTGTTCGTGGTAGAAATGTAGCCTCCTGCCATCTGGTGGTACTGAGTGATGCTTAGCCTCTTGTCATCTGGTGGTACTGGTGATGCCAGCCTCTTGTCTGGTGGTACTGGTGATGTAGCCTCTTGTCATCTGGTGGTACTGGGTGATGCCAGCCTCTTGTCATCTGGTGGTACTGGTGATGTAGCCTCTTGTCATCTGGTGGTACTGTTGATGTAGCCTCTTGTCATCTGGTGGTACTGGTGATGCCAGCCTCAGTCATCTGGTGGTACTGGTGAGTGTAGCCTCTTGTCATCTGGTGGTACTGGTGATGTAGCCTCTTGTCATCTGGTGGTACTGGTGATGTAGCCTCTTGTCATCTGGTGGTACTGGTGATGTAGCCTCAGTCATCTGGTGGTACTGGTGATGTAACCTCTTGTCATCCTGGTGGTACTGGTGATGTAGCCTCTTGTCATCTGGTGGTACTGGTGATGTAGCCTCTTGTCATCTGGTGGTACTGGTGATGTAGCCTCTTGTCATCTGGTGGTACTGGTGATGTAGCCTCTTGTCATCTGGTGGTACTGGTGATGTAGCCTCTTGTCATCTGGTGGTACTGGTGATGTAGCCTCAGTCATCTGGTGGTACTGGTGATGTAGCCTCTTGTCATCTGGTGGTCTGAATCTCCGGGTTCGTGGTGGAGCAGGAGAGGCGACGGGAGTTTGTGGGTGGCTGTATCTTATTTAAAGGGAGTCTTGATCACTGATAAATCTAATATTATTTTTTTAGTCACTGTAAAATGTATTTAAAGATATAAAACTATTCATTAAACTCTCTGACAAAAATTCTTCATCATACAGCTGCTTAGTGTGTTAGATAATGAAGCTGGAGTCATAAGTGTTACCATTAAGAGGAGTTCATCATAGTCATCCCAGGCAAATGATCTTATTAAAGTGATATTCAAAAGGTTCATGGGATTCTTTCATTGACTTCCTAAACCAAATTTATATGTATCTATAGATTCTGTACTATTTTCCCCCTTTAATTTACTTTAGATTTCAATTCGTCATATTGAAGATAGTTTTATTATATGTGATCAAGGGAATTGTTATAATACAGCCTTTTTTATATATCAGCTTTACATAATGTCAAGACAATGCAGTAAATCTAAAACCTTACAGTAATTTTGGTATTTGATGATAATCTTACCATTTACAGTTTTTACTCTCATAATAATAATAATTTTGGGGGATTTCCTTAAAAATATATACAACTTTTATTCTTATAATGATAAAACTTTTTGGGGTAATTCCTCATAAATATTTTCTTGTCCTGCCATTTGCAACTTTTACTCACATAATGATACAGGAAAATAATACTTTTGTGGTTATTCCTCTAAAATATTTCCTTCATTCAGAGTGTGGACGTGGTGAAGGGCGTAGAGAGGAAGCTGGAGGGGAGTCAGGTTCAGTTGGCAAGTGGCGTGAGTGAGCTTAAACAACAGTTGCAGAAGGTTGGTACTGTACCCTGGTGTTGTTTCTTGTTCCTCTGTGATGTATATAACTTTCCCGTGGTTGACTATTGAGTTTATATAATTAGCAGTGTATAATCTGCCTTAGAAGTTATTTTTTAGATAATTTATATACTTACTACCACATAATATGCCCATGCAGAGAAGTGAATATTTTTTTTTCCTAAATTATATCTCTTAAAGGTACAGATATTAAATTACTGTATTTATATATGGTTCTTGCTAACATTAATGTGTTCATGAAAAGAATTTAACTCTTTATTGTATACAAATAAATTCCAATTTATGAGAGGGTTGCATTCCTAAAAATAGAGAGATGAATTCAGTTTAATTTATTGTATTTAACCCTTTCAAATGGTAGCCATCACCTGTAGAAATTAGCTGTAGGGACGGCAGCCATCATCTGCAAAAATTTCATGTTCTTTGCGTTCCATTTTTGCACACAGGGGGGAGGGGGGAATCCTCAGCCACCAATTAAAGGTTAAAATTATTTATCATTTGTCAGATGGAGCAGCAAGTGGCGACGATGGCGTCTGCTGTCAGTAATCCCTCACCTGCGGCAAACAACGAAACACATATTCGCAAGCAGAGACTAATACACAGTGGTAAGTGTAAATGACTCTCACTACTATTGAGCTTACCGTGTGTGTGGGTGTGTGAGTGTGTGTTTGTGTATGTATTGTTCACTATGGATTTATGTGTGTATGTGTGTGTGTATGTGTGTGTGGCTGTGTGTATGTGTGTGGGTAAACAATAATTTGGTATCCTGAAATATCAATCTTTGTTATCCTAAATAAATCAAATTCACTCTTACTGCATATATATCAAGACTGACAGCTGTTTGTGCACGTTACAGTGTATCAGATCCCAAGTAGAATGAAAAAAATGTTGAGAGTCACGACCCAGGTAGTGTTTTAAACTCCTTTGATCCTCCTCGTGTATTTCAAACTCCCTTTAGGTGGATTTAGGGGATTCAAGTCATTCTGTCTGCAACACTACACTACCTGCTACCCAGATAGACTCCTTATTCTTGAGTCATGAAATTTGATTGTGGAAGATGTGTTATACGACATAGGGCTTGAATTTAGTGATTAATAGATGGATATCATAAGCCTTGACAGCTGTATATCTCTTATGGTAGGTATTACATAACTTGAGCTTGGATATATCATTTGGAAAAAAGAGATACAATTTAAGGTTTAAAGAGACAGATGAATGTTACATTGTTTGCTTTTCTTCCAGATTCAGGAGCATCAAGGGACAGCAGAGGACCATGATGATGGAGTTTCCGTACTTTTTTGTCAGAACGAACTTTATGTGCCAATAATGCTCTGCTTTTATCCAAAGATGTTTAAGCTATTTTCCTTCTTATGAAGAAGGCAGATGAAGCTTTGCCTTCCCCTCCTGATGTAGTGAAATAGTTGGTATGGACCTCAATGCCTTCTTGTAGAGCTACATTCCAAACTTTAGATATGTAAAAAATGTAGAAATGTGAGCATCAAGACCATTTTCATAGCATAGTTCTACCTGGTACTGTACACCCAGAAGTTTGTACCTGTAAACCATCGACATCATGTACAGGAATTATGTCACCACCATTTTAATGCACAGTTACTTGGAGTAAGGGAAGTACTGTGTTGTAAGTGCAGTATACCAGCTCAATTAAATTGACTTATTAATATTGTTATTCATTTATGTGGATTGAAGAGAAACTGGAAAGTTAACATTAACAAATTATACAGAGTTCAGTCACATGTCCTTCACAGGATGATAAACTGCTACTCTTTGTATTATGTGTTGACAAAAAAACCTTAAGTTCACTAACTAATGTTTATCATGACTTGGTAATTTTATGGTAACACTGTACTGAACCCTAGAACATTTAATATTTATCATTAACCCCATTATCCAGGTTTGCCTCTTCTTCAGGTTCCCCAGTTGTTCCAACGTCTATTCTTCCTTTTTTCTTTATATATATATATATATATATATATATATATATATATATATATATATATATATATATATATATATATATTATCATTTTTGTCACCTTGTTACCTGCTATGTGACGTTCATTTATCTTATGGCAGCCATCTTGCTGTGAAAACTTATGTATTGAGTTTTAAATGTTCCTAGAGACAGACTGTTCCTTTATGTACTGTACTGTATTCTCTGTTCCGTACATAAAACACAGATGACTCACCATTTGAGAAACTTTTCAGGACTGACACTAAATTGTTTACTGAGGAAGAGACTTTTTTCATTAATATCATAAATGAAAGAATTATCACAAACTTTTGTTTCATAGTTTGCAAAAATTATCAAATTCTCTCCTCCGTTTGTGTTGTAAATTTATAATATTTTGTTCATATGTTTAGCAATTGTTTTCTCTCATCGTGTGATGCTCTCTTGTTCTTTAAGTAAGTTTCAAAACATTCTTAAGTTATTGTTGTTTCTTATCTGCTTCAACAGTGTTTATTCATAATATTAAGAGCACTTCACCTTTTCTTAGTTTTCATAATTTATATTTTGTCGAATAGAAAATGTTATTAGTAGATTTTCACATAATTTTGTGAGAGGTCGAGTAGGTCCCTCAGTCACATCCACAGGTGAAGCAATTTGTTGTCACATTTACTCAGGCTGAATTCATCTCACCAGTCAGAGTTTTGTACATAACTCGTACACCAAGATCTAGTAACACCAATGACCTATTAGATACCTGTAGTTAGTAAGGTACCAACCAGGATGTCAGTGCAACTGTTAATGGTCTCAAATGTGACTCAGACTCAGAACATCTTACCACTCAAGGTGTTGGACATAACCCGGACTTTCAGATGTAATTACCGAGACTGTACAGGTATATAAGTTAAGAATGTTCGGGACTATCAACCATGACACTTCCACGGCCCATTCTTGCAGGAAGAACTACAGTACTTTGCTATATTCTTCATTCTCCTTCCTAAGTCATTACCCAAACAGTATTTTTTTGAACTGATTTCTCTAAAGAGGAAAGTAAACCAACTCCTTTGTATCTTAAATCTTCCTTTTATTTATTTGTTTCTTTATCAAAGTCTGTACAGTACAATACACCAAGAGGCACCACAACACGACCACTCCCACGCTACTTACTCCTGTCTGTGTCTTCGCTCTACATTTTCTTTAATCACTAATACGTACATTGACGTCAAGGATGTTGATATACTTTTACTTTTACTTTTATCCTCTTCGCCACTGATCGGCTCGCTAGCCGCCCGGGCGATCGGTCACGTCTCTGTCACGCACTGTTGGCAAGTACTGGCATGCACCGGCTCCTGAATGTACCTGAACCCGCTCCAGTGTTGGTCAAGTCTTCTCTTGAAAGAGCTCACACTCGGTGCCGTCACAACACTCTCTGGTAGATTGTTCCAAGAGTTTACAACCCTCACTCCGAAAAAGTTTGCCCTCACGGTTTTCCAGACTTGCGGCTTCTTCAATCTTGAGCTGTGACCCCTTGTGGGGCGAGCGTCTTTTTGCTTCTGGCAATAATCTTAAAAGATGAAATAAGTTTTCCATTCCTAATAATGTACAAGGTGTCCGAAAAGTTCTGCCCAGAAGGGAAAGAGGTTGAAACTCCGACAAAGAGATCTGCAGTTGCATTAAGCCGTACTTCTTCTTTCCCTATGGGCAGAGAGTTTTTGGACATCCCGTATTTTATAACTGTAACAGTAATAATGTTAACTGGTCAATTGTTTTGGAAATAAATTAGTATAAACTCACATTTTATTACAGCTGCAACTTTGTTAAGAAAAACAATATTTTTCTCTCTGTCTGTGTTGTAAGTGTTATTAAATGTGGGGAGAATGTTCATACCTCTGATATATTGTAATAATAATGATAACGGCTTTATTTTGTCCTACAAGTTTGTTGCTAAGAACCGATTTTGAAATTGTTTGCTGTGGTCATGCAAGTTTTATGAATGAAGATGTCTGATGAGGTTTATTATTACTATATGGTTCAGCAGTAATTGCTCAATAATTTTTAATGAGTGACTTTCATAAAGCTCGATATTAGTTGTAACACTTTCAGGCTGAATACTTGTGATAAAAGATCAAATTTGTTATTGTTTGAAATTAATGAAATTCGTATGATATCGGTTACAGCTTATTAAATTTGAGCCACACTTGAAACACATATGTTATGCTGTGACATAAGTTATAATTTTTTGCAGCAAATATTAATGATCTTTTGTCAATGGTCAGCTGTTAGAATTTCCAAGGAACACATCATATGCAGTTGTTAACCTGCAAGTGATCTGTTCACCCTTGTGTCATCAGACTGTACTGTACAGGGCTGGGAGGTCAGGAGGAAGTAGCACTGCATTGAAGGTCTTCTAGTGAAGCATAATTTGTTTTAATACTTATTTATAGCTATACTGTATGTCTTGCCTTTTATATGTATATATCTTGCTTATGTCAAAAGTTTGACTTACTACACTGCAGAAGTTTAAAGTGGAAGGTATTGTGTGTGTTGTACACGTTGACGGAGGAGCTCCTTCTCCAGAAGTTTGACGTGAGGTGTTGTAGTGTCACTGAATTTATCCCTGACGGGGAAGCATTGTGTTGAGGATTTATAAAAGTTTGTTGTTTACCTGCTGTGGTCCTCCAGGGTGCCAGAACTGCTCCTGCAGGTGAACCAGTATTGCTCACCATTGCATAAGGACTGAGGTAAAGTCCACTAGTGTTACTTTAAGGTAAGATGTAAAACATGTCAATTTGAAGTTTGAAAAACTTTATGCTATTAATTTTTGTCCAATGACTGATTTACATACAAACATGTTAAACAAAGATTGAAAGACTGTTAGTTGCCAAGTTATTTAGGTTGAAACTTTTGTAGGCATTTTGGGGAATTGTCACCCATACTGTGCAGTACCAAGACATCTTTGTGATGATTTTATAATACCAGGTTTATAATATTACAGTTATTTAGTAAATACAGTATATGAAGTTGAGTACTTCAAGTGTATTACCATTTTAAGTTGATAGTAATATAATGCATCAAACAAGATAGACTATGTGGTTAGTGACTACAGATCTACTGCTCTGGGTAGTAGACCTCTGTGTTTAGTTGCTTTTAGATTCTACTTAATCCATTCCTAGTTCAACACAACTTGCATTCATTTTAAAAGATGAACAATCAAAACTTGTAAACTAAATCATAGACGGTCAAGTGTTTGATATATATAAAAAGTATCTGACTGATAAACTTGTTGATGTCCATAAGAGAAACTTTAACTAGAAATTAAACATGTTCATTCTGTTATCCATAAAATAA
>NW_024753530.1:0-74325 GCF_018991925.1 Homarus americanus | reverse complement strand
CGAATCTTGGCTCATCCACCAGCCTCAGGTCTGATATCATCTCCTACTCGCGTGTTTTAATTTCGACTTTGTATAGCGGTAAAATGCTCTTTTAGTTTTAAAAATTGACCTTCGCTGTAACCAGCCTCTGGAACTCCTTTTTAAGCCCTTCTACACTCTATCTTTAGCGGTTTCTGCTCTTGCACTACATCCTCCTGTCTTGCTCATCGTTTCCGACCCAACCCACGTCTTGAATTTCTAGGTTTTCTTTAACTTTAACGACCGCCGCATTGTTCATGTGAAGGATCCTCATATTCCTAGAAACACCGTTTATCTTGGGTACATATTTATCGATCAAAATGGGTCACTTTACCAGTATGATATTCAGCGTAGTGTCAGCGTTCTTTTACCTTAATGAGTCAAGCTAGTTGATACCCCTCATCTCTTCCCTCATCCCAGGTAATTCTACCTCGTAATATTTCACCTTGGCCTGGCCTATCCTGAACTAGGTAACAGTTAAATTGAAATGACAACACTATATGGTGACTGGTGCCAACTGGAGAAAGGTGTTCCAGTTTACGACCACATACCCTCCTCGTTTGTTATGGTGGCTTGTTTGTTCCCCAATGTATGTCACTGTGTATCATAACATTTGCAATAACCAAACCCAACCTAACCCAACCTTGTTTCACATAACCAAACCCAACCTAACCCAACCTTTTCACACAACCTAACCCTATGCCTCACGTAACATTACTTCACATAATTCAAGCAACCAAATCTAAACCTCAAATAAAATAACAAACTAATCTAGCCTGACTAACCTAACCTAGTCTTCTGTATTTACAGCATAAAGACACTCGGCCAATAAACACAAAGCACACCGCCAAGACACACGGCCATACAAGACACACGGCCATACAAGACACACACGGCCATACAAGACACACGGCCAAGCCAAGACACACGGCCATACAAGACACACACATAAGACACACGGCCATGGCTAAGACACACGGCCATACAAGACACACGGCCATACAAGACACACGGCCATCAAAACACACGGCCATATAAGACACACGGCCATATAAACACGGCCATATAAGACACACAGCCATATACACACACGAGCTACAAGACATACGCCATTTAAGACACATGGCTATAAGAAGACACTTCCGGCCATATAAGACACACGGCCATACAAGACACACGGCCATACAAGACACTACTGGCCATACAAGACACACGCTATACAAGACACACGGCTATAAACAAGACACACGGCCATATAAGACAACACGGCTATACAAGACACACGGCTACAAGACACACGGCCATACAAGACACACGGCTACATAAAGACACTCGCCACATAAGACACACGGCCATACAAGACACACGGCCATACAAGAGACACGGCCATATAAGACACACGGCCAACAAGACACACGGCCATACAAGACACTGCACATAAGACCTCGGCCATACAACACACACGGCCATACAAGACACACGGCCATACAAGACACACGGCCATACAAGACACACGCACATACAAGACACACGCACATATAAGACACACGGCTATACAAGACACTCGGCCATATAAGACACACGGCCATACAAGACACACGGCTATCCAAGACACACGCACATATAAGCACACGGCCATACAAGACACTTCGGCTATACAAGACACTCCGGCTATACAAGACACACGGCCATAAGAAGACACACGGCCATAAGACATACTGGCCATACAAAGACACACGGCCATATAAGACACACGGCCATACAAGACACTCGGCCATACAAGACACACGGCCATACAAGACACACGGCCATACAAGACACACGGCCATACAAGACACCTGGCTATATAAGACACACGGCCATACAAGACACACGGCCATACAAGACTACTTATATAAGACACACGGCCATACAAGACATCATATACAAGACACTCGGCTACAAGACACACACATACAAGACACACGGCTATACAAGACACACGGCTGGATATAAGACACACGGCCATCTAAGACACTTCGGCTATACAAGACACTCGGCCATACAAGACATCAATATACAAGACACTCTGCCATACAAGACACACGGCTACAAGACACTCTGACATACACACGGCTATACAAGACATCGGCTACATACAAGACACTCGGCCATAAGACACACGGCCATACAAGACACGGCTATACAAGACACACGTAATGTTACAAGACATACGGCCATAAAGACACACGGCTACATAAGACACTTCGCCATACAAGACACACGGCTATACAAGACACTTCGGCTATACAAGACAATTCGGCCATATAAGACACTTCGGCCATATAAGACACTACGGCTATACAAGACACATGCATATATAAGACACTTTGGCCATATAGACACACGGCTATACAAGACACTCACATACAAGACACACGGCTATACAAGACACATTAATATATACACACTGCCATACAAGACACTCTGGCTATACAAGACACACGGCATAAAATATACAAGGATACTAATGGCCATATAAGACACACGGCTATACAAGACACACGGCCATACAAGACACACGGCCATATAAGACACTCACACATACAAGACACACGTATATAAGACACACGGCCATATAAGACACTTGGCCATATACAGAATGCCATACAATATACACGGCCATATAAGACATTGGCCATATAAGACACACGGCTAACTAAGACACTATACGGCTATACAAGACACTTTGTACATACAAGACAATTTCGGCTATACAAGATCACACAAGACACTTCGGCCATATACATACACGGCTATACAATAAGACACACGGCTATACAAGACACACGGCTATAAAACACACACGGCCACAAGACACGGCTGCTTAAGACACACGGCTATACACACACATGGCCATACAAGACACACGGCCATACAAGACACACGGCTATACAAGACACTCTCACATACAAGACACACGGCTATACAAGACACACGGTTACATAAGACACTCGGCTATATAAGACACACGGCCATATAAGACATACGGCTATACAAGACACTCTGGCCATATACATAATTTCACAGTATAAGACACTCTGGCTATATAAGACATCACATATTAAGACACATCGGCCATATAAGACACTTCACATATAAGACACTGGCCATATAAGACACACGTGGCTATCTATATGAACTTGGCTATATAAGACACACGGCTATACAAGACACACGGCCATATAAGACACTCGGCCATAAGACACACGGCCATGCTAAGACACGGCCATATAAGACACACGGCCATGTACACACGGCCAAAGACAAACGGCCATGTAAGACACACGGCCATAGACACACGGCCATGTAAGACACACGGCCATCAAGACAACCGGCCATGTAAGACACATATGTAAACACGCCATGTAAGACACACACGGCTATACAAGACAACCGGCCATATAAGACAACCGGCCATGTAAGACAAACGGCCATATAAGACAAACGGCCATAAGACACTCTCGGCCATGTAAGACACTCGGCCATGAAGACACTCGGCCATGTAAGACACACGGCCATGTAAGACACACGCCATGAAGACAAACGCATATAAGACAAACGGCCATGGAAGACACTCGGCCAAGAAGACACTCGCCAAGTAAGACACTCGCCATACAAGACACCGGCCACGTAAGACACACGGCCATTGAAGACACACGGCCATGTAAGACAAACGGCCATGCACACACGGCCATGTAAGACACACGGCCATGTGAAGACACACGGCCATGTACACACGGCCATGTAAGACACACGGCCATATAAGACACACGGCCATGAAGACACACGGCCATGTAAGACACACGGCTATACACGGCCATGTAAGACACACGGCTATAGAAGACACACGGCCATGTAAGACACACGGCTATAAGACACACGGCCATGTAAGACACACGGACATAAGACACACGGCCATATAAGACACACGGCCAAGCAAGACACACGCATATGTAAGACACGCCATGTAAGACAACCGCCAAGACACATATAAGACAAACGCAAGACACACGGCCAGACAAGACAACCGGCCATGTAAGACAAACGGCTATAAGACAAACGGCTATGTAAGACACACGGCCATAAGACACACGGCCACAAAACGGCTGCATACGCTAAGACACACGGCCACGGACACACGGCTATGAAGATAACAGCCGCAAGACACACGGCTATGTAAGACAAACGGCCATGTAAGACACAAACGGCTGCTAAAGACAAACGGCCATGTAAGACAAACGGCTATGGAAGATAAACGGCTGCGCATAAGACATGAGACACACGGCCATGTAAGATCCACGGACATACAACATGCAAGACAAACGCACATGTATATAAACGGCCATGTAAGACACACGTTATAGAAGACACACGGCCATGTAAACACATTTGAGAAGACACACGGCCATGTAAGACACACCCCACGGAAGACACACAATATGTAGAAGACAAACGGCCAGTAAGACACACGGCTATGAAGACACACGTAAGACACACGGCTATAAGACAAACGCCATGTAAGACAAACGGCCATTAAGACAAAATGCAATATGTAAGAAACTCAGCCAGAAGACAAACGGCCATATAAGACACACGCCATAAGACACACGGCCATGTAAGACACACGGCTAAAGACACAAAACGGCCATGTAAGACAAACGGCCATGTAAGACACACGGCCATGTAAGACACACGGCTATGTAAGACACACGGCCATAAGCACACTCACAAGAAGACACTCACAAGTGTAAGACACACGGCCATGAAGACACACACAAGACACACACATAAGACACTCTGGCCATGTAAGACACACGGCCAAGGTAAGACACACGGCCATGTAAGACACACGGCCATGAAAGACACCGGCCATGTAAGCATACAGCCATGAAGACACACGTAAGACACATGGCAGTAAGCCATATGGCCATGAAGACACTGGCCATGTAAGACAACTGCGTAAGACACACGGCCATGTAAGACACACGGCCACGTAAGACACACGGCCATGAAGACAAACGGCTATGTAAGACAAACGCTACGAAACGGCCATGTAAGACAAACGGCCATACACACACACGGCCACGTAAGACACTCGGCCATGAAGACAACCGGCCATGTAAGACAAACGGCTATGTACACAAACGGCCAAAGACACACGCCATACACAAACGGCCATGTAAGACACACGGCCATTAAGACACACGGCCATGTACAACGGCCATAAGACACACGCTGCGACAAACGGCTATAAGACACACGGCCATGTAAGACACACGGCCAAGGGAAGACACACGGCTATAAGACACACGGCATGAAGACAAACGGCCACGTAAGACACACATTAAGGGAAGACACACGCTGCGAAGACACACGGCTAAGGGAAGACACACGGCCATGTAAGACACACGTACATAAGACACACGGCCATGTAAGACAAACGGCCATGGGAAGACAACCGCCATGGTGACACACCATTACACACTCGGCCATGTAAGACACACGCCATATGTAGACACACGGCCATGTAAGACACGGCCATGAAGACACACGGCCATGTAAGACACACAACGGCCAGGGAAGACACACGCCATGTAAGACACACGGCCAGGTAAGACAAACGGCTGTAAGACACACGGCCATGAAGACAAACGGCCATGTACACACAATATAAGACACACGGCCATGTAAGACAAACGGCCATGTAAGACAAACGGAGAAGAAACGGCCATGTAAGACAAACGGCTGGCGGAAGACACACGCCATGTAAGACACACGGCCATAAGACAAACGCCATGTAAGACACTCTCGGCCATGTAAGACAAACGCATGCGAAGACAAACGGCCATGAAGACACACGGCCATGTAAGACACACGCACATGTAAGACACACGGCCATGTAAGACAAACGGCCATGTAAGACAAACGGCCATGCAAGACACACGGCCATGTAAGACAAACGGCCAGTAAGAACACACGGCCATGTAAGACACGCCATGTAAGACAAACGGCCATATAAGACACCCGGCCATGTAAGACACACGGCCATGAAGACAAACGGCCATGTAAGACAAACGGCTATGAAGACACGGCCATGTAAGACACACGGCCATGTAAGACACACGGCCATGTAAGACACGGCCATGTAAGACACACGGCCATGTAAGACAAACGGCCATAAGACACACGCCATGTAAGACAAACGGCCATGTAATACAAACGGCCATGTAAGACAACCGCAATACACACGGCCATGTAAGACACACGGCCATGAAGACAAACGGCCATGTAAGACACACGGCCGTAAGACACTCGGCCATGTAAGACACACGGCCATGAAGACACTCGGCCATGTAAGACACACGGCCATAAAGACACACGGCCATGTAAGACAAACGGCCATGAAGACAAACGGCCATGTAAGACAAACGGCCATTAAGACAAACGGCCATGTAAGACAAACGGCCATAAGACAAACGGCCATGTAAGACAACCGGCCATGTAAGACAAACGGCCGCTCGTAAGACACACACGGCCATGAAGACACACGGCGTAAGACACACGGCTGTAGAGACACACGGCCATGTAAGACACTCGGCCATGTAAGACAAAACGGCCATGTAAGACACACACGGCCATGTAAGACAAACGGCCATGTAAGACAAACGGCTACAAGACACACGGCCATGTAAGACAAACCATTATGAAGACAAACGCCCATGTAAGACACACGGCCAGTAAGACAAACGGCCATAAGACACAAAACGGCTATGTAAGACACACGGCCATAAGACAAACGGCTATGGAAGACAAACGGCCATGTAAGAACACACGGCCATGTGGAAGACACACGGCCATGTAAGACACACGGCCAGTAAGACACACGGCCAAGTAAGACAAACGCTACAAGACAAACGGCCATGTAAGACAAACGGCTATGGACACACGCCATTAAGACACACGGCCATGAAGACACGGCCATGTAAGACAAACGGCTATAAGACACACCGGCCATGTACACACTCGGCCATAAGACACCTCGCCATGTAAGACACACGGCCATATAAGACACACGGTAAGACAAACGGCTGGCGTAAGACACGCCGAAGACACTGGCCATGTGGAAGACACTCGGCCATGTAAGACACTCCGGCGAAGACACTCGGCCATGTAAGACACTCGGCCATAAGACACTCGGCCATGTAAGACAAACGGCTCGAAGACAAACGGCTATAAGACACACGGCCATGTAAGACACACGCCATAAGACAAACGGCCACGTAAGACAAACGGCTATAAGACAAACGGCCATGTAAGACACACGGCCATGAAGACACACGGCCATGTAAGACACAGGCTAAGACAAACGCCATGTAAGACAAACGGCTCATGTAAGACACACGGCCATGTAAGACACACGGCAGACCCGGCCATGTAAGACACACGGCCATGTAAGACACACGGCCCTAAGACACTGGCACACGGCCATGTAAGACACTCGGCCATGAAAACACACGGCCATGCGTAAGACAAACGGCTATGAAGACACACGGCCAGTGTAAGACACACGCCAAGGGAAGACACACCATGTAAGACACACGGCCATAAGACACACGGCCAAGACAAACGGCATGGTAAGACAAACGGCCATGTAAGACACACGACCATGTAAGACAAACGGCCATGCAAGACACACGGCTATGTGAAGACACACATGTAAGACACACGGCCATAAGACAAAACGCTACAAGTGTACAACGGCTATGAAGACACACGGCCAAGGTAAGACAAACGGCTATAAGACACACGGCCATGTAAGACACACGGCTAAGGAAGACAAACGGCCATGTAAGGCACATCAAGGCAAGACAAACGGCCATGTAAGACAAACGGCTATAAGACAAACGCCATGTAAGACAAACGGCTATGGACACACGGCCAAGTAAGACACACGGCCATGTAAGACACACGGCCATGTAAGACACTCACATGAAGACAAACGGCCATGTAAGACACACGGCCATAAGACAAACGGCCGCGTAAGACAAACGGCCATGAAGACAAACGGCCATGTAAGACACACGGCCATAAGACACACGGCCATGCACAAACGGCCATGTAAGACAAACGCCGTAAGACACACACGGCCATAAGACACACGGCCATGTAAGACACACGGCCATGTAAGACAAACGGCCATGTAAGACACACCGCACATGAAGACACACGGCCATGTAAGACAAACGGCTATAAGACACACGGCCATGTGACAACGGCCAAGACAAACGGCCATTAAGACACATCACATAAGACACACGGCCGTAAGACACACGGCCATGTAAGACACACGGCCATGTAAGACACACGGCCATGTAAGACACTCCCATCATACCTGGCCATGTAAGACACTCGGCCATGTAAGACACTCGGCCATGCAAGACACTCGGCCATGAACACACACGGCCATGAAGACACTCGGCCATGTAAGACAAACGGCTAAGACACACGGCCATGTAAGACACACGCATATGTAAGACAAACGGCCATGTAAGACAAACGGCTATAAGACACACGGCCATGTAAGACACTGGCCATGTAAGACAAACGCTATAAGACACACGGCCATGTAAGACAAACGGCTATGTAAACCCAAGACAAACGGCGACACAGTACACGGCCATGAAGACAAACGGCCATGTAAGACACACGTGTAAACACACGCCATGTAAGACACACGCAATATGTAAGACAAACGGCCATAAGACACGGCCATGTAAGACACCACATATAAGACAAACGGCCATGTAAGACACACGCAAGCAAAACGCCATGTAAGACAAACGGCCATAGAAGACAAACGGCCATGTAAGACACGGCCATGTGGAAGACACACGGCTGTAAGACAAATGCCATAAGACACACGGCCAGTAAGACAAAGCTAAGAAGACAAACGGCCATGTAAGACAAACGGCTATAAGACACACGGCCATGTAAGACAAACGCATAACACACGGCCATGTAAGACACACGGCCATTAAGACAAACGGCCATGTAAGACACACGTCCATAAGACAAACGGCCATAAAGACAACCAAAAACAACCACGTAAGACACACGGCCATGTAAGACAAACGGCTATGTAAGACAAACCGGCCATGTAAGACAAAACGCATATAAGACACACGGCCATGAAGACACTCAAAGTAAGACACACGGCCATGAAGACAAACGGCTATGTAAGACACACGGCCATGTAAGACACACGGCCATGTAAGACAAACGGCCATAAGACAACACCATGTAAGACAAACGGCCATGTAAGACACACGGGCTAAGGAAGACAAACGGCCATGTAAGACACACGGCCATAACACACGGCCATGTAAGACACACGGCCAAGGAAGACAAACGGCCAGTAAGACACACGGCTGATAAGACACACGGCCATGTAAGACAAACGGCCAAGAAGACAAACGGCCATGTAAGACACAACACATGCGAAGACAATCACGGCGTAAGACAAACGGCTATAAGACACACGGCCATGTACACTCGGCCAGTAAGACAAACGCTGCAAGACAAACGGCTATGAACAAACGGCCAAGACACACGCTCGTAAAACGGCCAAGACACACACATAAGACAAACGGCCATGAAACACTCAGCCATAGACAAACGGCCATGTAAGACAAACGGCCTATAAGACAAACAGCCATGTAAGACACACAGCCATGTAAGACAAACGACCCATGTAAGACACTCGGCCATATAAGACCTGTCCATTAAGACACGGCCAGACAACGGCCATGTAAGACACACGGCCATGTAAGACACACGACCATGTAAGACAAACGGCCAATAAGACAAACGGCCATATAAGACAAACGGCCATAGAACCAGTATATAAGACACTGACCATAAACCTGCAGCCATGTAAGACACACGGCCATATGCGGAACAACCGGCCATGTAAGACAAACATAATAAGACAAACGGCCATATAAGACACACGGCCATATAAGATGCAACGGCCATAAGACCTACGGCCATGTAAGACAAACGGCCATATAAGACAAACGGCCATATAAGACACACAACCATATAAGACACACGGCCATATAAGACAAACGGCCATGTAAGACAAACGGCCTATAAGACAAACGGCCATGTAAGACACACGACCATATAAGACACACGGCCATGTAAGACAAACGGCCATGTAAGACACACGGCCATAGTAAGACAAACGGCCATGTAAGACAAGCAATATATAAGACACTCGGCCATGTAAGACACACGGCCATGCAGACACACGGCCATGTAAGACACTCGAAAGAACACGACCGTAAAGACACACAGCCTATAAGACAAACGGCCATGTAAGACAACAACCGCATAAGACCTACGGCCATATAAAACACACAGCCATAAGACAAACGCCATAAGACACAGCCATATAAGACAAACGGCCATATGGACAAACGGCCATATGAACCTTTCGCATATGAAACACACCCTAACAAGACACACGGCCATATAAGACACTCGACCATGTAAGACACACGGCCATGTAAGACACACGGCCATATAAGACACGGCCATGTAAGACACTGACCATATAAAATAACGGCCATATAAGACAAACGGCCATAAGACAAACGGCCATGTAAGACACACACGGCCATGTAAGACAAACAGCCATATAAGACAAACAGCCATAAGACCCACGACCAAAGACAAACAACCATATAAGACAAACGGCCATATAAGACCCAAACACACCATATAAGACACACGCCATATAAGACACCAGCCAAAACCATAAGACAAACCCATATGAACAAACAGCCATATAAGACAAACGCCATATGAACCACACGACCATAAAGACACACGGCCATATGAACAAACGGCCATATAAGAACACACGGCCATGTAAGACAAACGGCCATGTAAGACAAACGGCCATATAAGACAAACGGCATGTAAGACACTCGGCCATATAAGACACACGGCCATATAAGACACTCAGCCATGTAAGACACTCAGCCATGTAAGACACACGTATATAAGACAAACGACCATATAAGAACACACGACCATATAAACAAACGGCCATATAAGACAAACAACAAAATATAAGACACTCAAAATATAAGACACACAGCCATATAAGACACACGGCCATGTAAGACACACGGCCATGTAAGACACACGGCCATACAAAGACAACAGCCATATAAGACAAACGGCCATATAAGACAAACGGCCAATAAGACACACGGCCATGTAAGACACACGGCCATATAAGACACTACGGCCATGTAAGACAAACGGCCATGTAAACAAACGGCCATGTAAGACAAACGCCATGTAAGACAAACGGCCATGTAAGACACACACGGCCATGTAAGACAAACGGCCATATAAGACAAACAGCCATATAAGACAAACAGCCATGTAAGACAAACGGCCATATGAACCACACAGCCATATAAGACACACGGCCATAAGACACACGGCCATAAAGACAAACGGCAATAGCACACGGCCATGTAAGACACACGGCCATATAAGACCACACGGCCATGTAAGACACACGGCCATGTAGACACACGGCCATATAAGACAAACGGCCGACACAAGACACACACGGCCATGAGAACCAAACGAATATAAGACCCGCCGCCTATAAGACATGCGCACATAAGACACACAACCACACATAAGACACACGGCCATGTAAGACAAACGGCCATGCAAGACACACGGCCATGTAAGACAAACGGCCATGTAAGACACACGGCCATTTAAGACACACGGCCATGCAAGACACACGGCCATGCAAGACAAACGGCCATGTAAGACACACGGCCATGTAAGACACACGGCCACGTAAGACACACGGCCACATAAGACACACGGCCACATAAGACACACAGCCACATAAGATGCACGGCCACATAAGACACGCGGCCATATAAGACACACGGCCACATAAGACACGCGGTCATGTGAGACACACGGCCATGTAAGATGCACCCCCCATTTCAGCAGGGAGTATTTTCCTCCTGTAGCCACAGTTCTCTTAAAATAATATATACAGTACCAGTAAATGTGAGGAATATATAAAAATAATACCAGGTACAGCTACACCATCAACTTCAGCTACGCCATCAAATTTAACATCAAGCAACAGCTATGACATCTTTATGGAAAGCTTCAGCCAGTGTTGAACCTGATGACCTGAATAAAAACTCACGCAACATCATTGGCTGTCCTTATGTTTTAGACTTTATCACAATTGGAGAGTAGAATTTTTGTTTTATATTAGTAAGTATTATTTAAAACATATATGAATAGTAATAAGTGTTGCTATCATGTTCTTATGTAGAGAAATGACGCTATGTTTTCACCTGAGTGTACGTACACACTTTTTTAATTTACCATCAGTGGTTATTTCTACTGTACATTATATAACATTACTTAAAACATACATATTCTATTTTTTTAATTAATTTTAGTATAGCAACAACCAGGGTCTCATTTTCTTCAGTTTCAGATGGATAACTGACATTATGGGTGTAAACACTGACAACAACAATGGCGTATAAGGTACATTCATAAACATTATTTAAACAACATAGTTTACATTTTTCATTCATTTTATTGTTTTGGGGAAAAGAGG
This sequence comes from Homarus americanus, assembly GCF_018991925.1. Classification (NCBI taxonomy): domain Eukaryota; kingdom Metazoa; phylum Arthropoda; class Malacostraca; order Decapoda; family Nephropidae; genus Homarus; species Homarus americanus. Next base: position 61,577 of record NW_024753530.1, on the reverse strand, counting down.
GAAAAAGCCATATACTGTACAAGATGTGAAAAAGTTACACTGGGGAACGCACCTCATTATTATTGCTTTATTTTAATGGTAATTAATGATTCACGATACAATGATTCACCTTACACTGCAATATTGGAGGACACATTACCGTTGTTATTCGAGGCTTTACTGTACAGTAATTATTTCAGCAAGATCACTCATATAAAAACTGTTTGTAGGTAATTTATTTACAATGATAATGCAACAAACCCCACCTTTTTATCTCAAACAGTTAGCTTGTTATGACGCAGTCAAGTGCGGTGAGGTTAGTGAACCGGCCAGACCCCAAGTGTCTCGTGGGAATGTGCCTACCTTAACCCAAGAGTGTTAAGTAAATGAAAATTGTCATGTGATCAACAGTCACACATGAATATTCACTTTGCCAGATGTAATGCACTTGAGCACTCTCCCTCTCCATGTAACAGGTGACAGACGCGACCCTTTGGGAGAAAAACTGGCCAATGCGGTCAATTCCTCACCAAAAAGGTCGCCCCTCCCTCCCACCACTACGTCTCGCTGCCTCTCTCACCCATTCTATTATACTACGACTATCATTCATGATACAATAATGTAAATTATATTGTTTATTTGTTAATTAATAAAGATATGTTACTGTATTAGTCTGTGTTTATAAATACTTGTACCCTTCATATAAATACTGTATACAGTATCTCATAAGCAAAAAATTAGGTTATTAGGAATGCATCTCCATATATGCAATGTAGTCTAGGAAATTAGGGAAAAATGAGGGTCAACCCTCAACAAATTGCAATAATAATGAAACCAGTATTATTTAACTCAGAAATATGTCTGAAATAACATATGAAAGGTATAATTAAATCCAAGTATGGGAACATTACAAACTCTGCATTATTCTAAAATTGCTGCCATAACAAGATACTTTATTACAATTGGATAATTAATTATGATACAGTAAGTCCTTGCTTCACATCATCCTGCTTTATGTTGTTTCGGTACTACTTCGCTGAACTTTAGGGACAAAAAATTCGTTTAACGTCCCGGTGATTCAATACTACGTCGTTTTGCGTCATCACGGACTACTGTCTACGGCGCATCACCCGCTCTTGTCTGGCAGCTATGCTCTCTCAGCTCGGTGCGCTGCCCTCACTCGCAGAACGTCTAGCGTCCCCAAGCAACACCAAGCCAGTCTCTGTTACGACTTCAACATCATTAGGTGTGCTCAAGTGTTTTTGCTCTAAAACTGTACTCTAACCATTCAAAATGGCTTCCAAGCGCCCATCAAGTGCTACTGATGCTAGTTTAATGAAGAGGCAATGTAAGACCATTACCCTGGCTACTGGATATATTAACCAGATTTGAAAAAGGGGAACATGCTGTGGACATAGCCGCTGTGCTTAGTCTAATCCCCACAACTGTGCGCACTATCCGGACCAACGCTGACAAGATTAAGGTTAGTGTTGGAAGTGGTTCTTCTCTGAGTGCTACTAAGACGACTTGTACTAGAAGCACTATGATAGAAAAGGTGGAAAAGATGCTGGCTATGTGGATGGAGGATCAGAATCAACGCAATGCCCCTGTGAGCCTTATGGTTATCCAGCATAAGGCCAGATCTCTGTTTGATGACATAAAGGCAGAAGAGGGTGAAGGATCGAAGGAAGAGGCTGGTTTCAACTATTTAAGCGTCGGTATAACTTCCACAACATAAAGATGACTGGTGAAGCTGCCAGTTCAGATACAGTTGCTGCCGAGACATTCCCGCCAGAATTCAAACGGATCATCCAGCAAGGAGGGTACTCACCAAAGCAAGTCTTCAATGTGGATGAGACTGGTCTCTTTTGGAAGAGGATGCCTCAGAGTACCTATATCTCCAAGGAGAAAAAGCGCCAGGTTTTAAAGAGGCAAAAGACCGTTGGCTGCTGCTTGGCATGAACTCTGCCGGTGACTTCAAGCTGAAGCCTATGCTATTTCTCGCGCTGCCAATCCACGGGCTCAGAAAGGTTACTCTAAGGATCACCTTCCTGTCATTTACAAGGCAAACAAGAAGGCATGGATAACGGCGCCATATTTTGCCAGTGGTTAAACGTGTACGCCGTCCCTGCAAAGAAGAAATACTGTGCCAAGGAAAATTTATGACTTCAAAATTCTTCTGATCATTGACAATGCTCCAGCTCATCCTCCCAATCTCGACAACTTGCATGATAGTGTAAGAGTTGTATTCCTGCCTGCCAACACGACAGAACTGATACAGCCTATGGACCAAGGCGTCATCGGCGCATTCAAGGCGTATTATTTACGCCGTACCATGGCCCAGCTGCTCAAGGCTACAGACAGAGATAATAACCCAACATTCCGAGAATATTGACGTGGGTTCAACATCCTTCATGTAATTGACAACATTGGCAAGGCATGGGTAGAGGTTTCAGAAAGTTGCCTGAATGGTGTGTGGGGTAAACTGTGGTCTGAAAAGGCCAACAGTTTTACGGGATTCACGGACTTAGTCCCAGTTGTAAATAGGGACATTCTCAGCTTGGCTAGACAGGCAGGCTTTGATGAGCTGGAATCAGAGGATATTGAGGACGTCCTGGCATCCCATACAGAAGAGCTCACCAACGAAGATCTGCAACTGTTAACAGCACTCAGTCCTGTTGAAGACGAAGACAACGAGCCTCAGCAAATGCTAACTACCAAGAGGATGGCAGAATCGTTGAACATGATCCAGCAAGCAATACAAATGCTTCTAGATGACCCACCCAAACAGAGAACGTAGCTCAAAGACTCAACAGCAGTGATGACAGTCTTGGTTGTTACACTGAGATCTATAAGGAGAAGATGATGAGTAGCACCAAGCAGTCAACACTGGATTCATTTTTTCGGGACGGCAGAAGCAGCAGCATCTTCACAACAGCTGGCAGCCGAGGAGGAGCAAACAACAGCGGAGGAGGAGCAAGCAGAGGCGGAGGAACCCCAGTCAGAGCAGGAGGAGGAGGTAGTAACAGAGTCTCAGTGACTCACCACCCTCCTCCTCCACTCCCACCCTCCTCCTCCGCTCCCGCCATATTCTCCCTCCCACCACCCGCCTCCTCTGCTTCACTACCCACCACACACTCGCTCTACCACCTCCGCCCATCGGTGAGTACCAATACAAACTTAGTACTGTAGTTCTATGTACTATTTTCTATATAAATGGCAATGATTTTCTGTATATGTAATTTTTTTATTGGGCAAAGGAAGGCTGGGGAACGTAACTCCCATATTTTATCTATTTCTTATGGGGAAAATTGATACGCTTAACGTTGTTGAGATAACTTAGCATTTTCAGGAACATAACCCGAGCGTGAAGCGAGGACGCCCTGTACTTGAGTAACACTGTGTTTCTGGACTGTTTGAAAATGTCATAAAAGGACATAAAGCAAAATTTTATTTTATAATATAAATGTATAATTCAGTATTAATACAAAACTGAACCAAATTGACATGTAGACTATATATGTATGTATTGTTCACCCAAAAGCAAACTGCAAATATTCAAGAAACTTATCAGTCATTTGCTTAACAAATACTGTATCAAAATCCCTCACTATGGAAAACTATGAACTGCATAGAGCATAATAATGTACCATAACATGATAATTAGCGCCAGGATATAAAAATTAATAATTATGTGTATACCAGAGGTAGGTGAGAAAATCTCAGGAGTTGATTATTCATTCATCAACATCCCCATCATCTGACTGTGACATGTCAGTACAAACACCTCTGTAGTGGTCACAGCCTGTGGAGCAATGGAGTCCATTCTTGCAGCATGTACACTGTCTAGTATTACACCCAGCTTTGAAGTTACATCTGACTACTTCAAGCAAATATGTGGGACCTGGTGATCTGTCTGTGAGAAATGGAAGAAACTTGTCACCTTATCTGTACCATCCCCAATTAGCCCGGGTGGGCTAATCCCGTAAAAAGGGGGGCGGTTGCCCTAACTTATCGCAGGTTACGGGCATGAAACTCGAATGCGTAATATCGAATTGTGAATAGCGGATCAATTTCTCCCATAAGAAATAATGTAAATAGAGGGATACGGGTGGTCACGCCATCAGATTTTAACACTTGTTTTACTCAATACATATAGAACATAAAAAAAAAAGAAACAAGGGCATTATATTAAATAAACATCAATAACAAACACTTTGAGTTTATTAGGCGATATGTTTAAAGTACAGTATACAGGGGTACTTTACATGTGTGAGTGTCTGAATGTTTATGTGAGGTGTGAAGTAAGTTCTAAACGAGACTGTTAATTTATCTCTGATGTGCTGTGTTGCTTGCTTGCTGAAGGGCATTAGGGGAGAGGGTGAGGGGCTGGGGCCGCCAGCCACCTCACTCTCTTCACTGCCACAGGCCGCACCACCTCACCTCCCCACTGCCAGGGTCGTCAGCCACCTCACTCTCCCCACCACACCAACCACCCACCCTCACTGCCAGTCACAGCCACCCCACTCTCCTCACTGCCAGGTGTCAGCCACCCACCTCTCACTGCCAGGGTCAGCCACCTCACTGCCAGGGTCGTCAGCCACCACCTCCTCACTGTGTTTTACATGCTGGGTCTGGTCACAATCCACATGCTCAACATCCGCCTCCATACTCCATCTCAGCACAGAGCCTCGCCACCTTCGTAGCCGCCAGTGGTGTTGCAGACCCAGCCATCTCCTTGATCTTGTCGGCACTTTTAACTATAGAATGCACCATAGAGGAGCCAAGCCGCCCACGCCCAATCACTGATGTTCCTTCTCCGTGTCTATGTCTTTTCACGATATCAATTTCATGTCCATAACTGCATACGTGATCTCTTAGCAACATTGCTGGGAATTTTAGTAACTGGTCGCTTAGGCATTGCGAGATCACACAAAAAACACGCCACCACGTGTGAGACTGAGGCACACGGTTCAAAATTTTTGCTCAAATGAAATTTGCGAATAAACGGGGCAACCATTGCGAATAGTGGAAATGGGTAACAATAAATTGATTGCGGATAAACGGGGTTATGAATACCGAGGCTAGGAATAACGGGGTTTGCCCATGCACTCCTGAACTTGCAAATATACATGCAAACTGAGATAAGTTGCAGCAGCTGATGAGGGTGGGAGCCCTTCAGGTTGCACAAATGATGTACTACTGCCTACCCTTTGGTAGAATTATTCTAACCTAAGAAAATTCAATAAGTAACCTTGGAGACATTTGTAGATTTGAACTAATACACTTTCCCCAGCTTTATTAATATCTGCCTGTGTACTGTCACGTTTAGTGAACACCTGTGCTTGCTCCAGGAATACCTTATTTGTGTGAATTAACTTGAGACCTATCTTCTTGCCCACCATACAAATTAGAATGGTGTCACACACTAGAATACCATGCACAAACAAAATGTTATCACACACTTCTGAACCAAGCATTGTTCGTATTACTTCCAAATTCCAGCATCTTGGGGCTCTTTTGCTGCCTCGATGAGGTTCAGGTAAAAAATATAAGATTGGAGTTTCTGATGTCATATGACAGCACAACACAATTAGAATATCTGTGTCATCAGTAACCACCATTGGAGGCTTAGTAGGAGTCTTGAGCAGTCGCAATTGCATTTTTGACGATAAGCCAAGTCAGCATCAGCTCTGTCATGTGTAACACAACAACCTGATTGAGTCAAATGATCAGCTAGCAGGTAGATGAAGTTCTGTTTATTGACTACATTGTAGAGGGAATCCTCTTTCTTCACTTGGAACACCATGGAACCAGATACTTTTGCACAAGCACCAACATCCATCCATATATTTCTGGCTCAAAATATCTCTACCAACTATGACTATATTTCTTTGTTTCCTTTACTGTTCTCCCAACTCTACCAACTATTTGAAATTCTTTGACAATCTCACTTCTTGCCACGAATCGTTGCAATCCACACACCCCAACACCGAGATCCTCTACCTACATGTGTTCCTGATCGACACAATCAACTTACTAACATCCTTGATCTTTGTTTTATCTCTAACCCTGCACTATTCATACCAAATTTCTGCCCCCTTAGGGTCTTCTGATCACAATCTTATTTCGATTAAATCAACCTGGGCACGACCACCTCCCCCACCCCCCTCTAAATGCCAACTATGGCACTATCGGAAGGCAAGCTGGCAATCCTTGCAAGAATTCTTCTCCGACTTTCCTCGGTATGAATGTTGTTTTTCCACAGGATGCCTCAGTATGTGCTGACAGCATTGCTGGGGTTATACATGGTGGTATGAGTGCATTTATCCCATCTTCTATCAAAACTTTCACTTTACAATCATGGTTTGATCGCTCCTGTTCTCTTGCATGCAGGGAGAGAGATAGGGCATATCAAGCTATGAAACTATCTCTCTATTACCCACTCATCTTTCATTACTTCTAGGAATCATTGTAAGGCTTTTCTTCGTAGGGCCAAGCGGAATTTTATAAAAAGAAAGACCGCTGTCCTGACTAATTCTTCCTCTAGTAGATCCTTCTGGTCCTTAACCAAAAACATCTGTAATAACCTCTGCACTCCTTCTCTTCCGACCAGATAACTCTACAGCCAACTCTCCCCCTGATAAAGCCAATCTCTTTGGCACCTTATTCTCCTCTAACTCCACCTTAGACGATTCCAACTCTATCCCTCCTACTCCTACTCCTCCTACTGAACCTATGCACTTTCCCATAATCTCCACTTGTAGGGTTGCTGGTGTGTTATCCAAGTTGGATGTGAGTAAGGCGCATGGACCGGACGGAATACCCCCTTGTGTTCTGAGGGAGTGTGCTGAAGCTATGGCCCCTGTGCTTGTTGGCCTCTTAAGCCTTTGCCTCAAAACCAAAACTTTTCCTTCTTCATGGAAGCATGCCTTGGTTCAGCCATAAGAAGGGTGACCATTCTAATCCCTCTAACTATTGCTCCATTGCCCTAACTCCATCCCTCTCTAAAATTTTTGAAACTATCTTGAACTCCATTTTCTCCATCACCTTGAATGCCATTCTCTTTTGTCGGATCACAGTATAGCTTTTGCCGGAGATCTACTAATGATCTTCTCTTACTGCACCCATCTTCAGTCATCCTCTCTTCGGGATTATGGGGAAACTTTCGTCAATGGCCCTCGACATCTCCAAAGCATTTGACAGGGTATGGCACAAGTCTTTGCTTTCTAAACTTCCCTCTTATGGTTCTCCCCCCACTTTGTTTTCTAATCTGTAGCTTCCTTGAGAACCGATCCATGGCAGTTGTTGTTGAGGATCTTTTATCAATGATATACTTAACAATACAACTAATTCTATCCATTCTTACGCTGATGATTCCACTCTTCACTCTTCTTCACATTTTTCCATTCCTCCTAACTCTCAAACCAGATCTGTTTCTAGAGCCGATATCATTACTTCTATCAATGAGGATCTATGCAGCATCTCTGAATGGGGAGGTAGAAACTTGGTTAAATTCAATAGTAACAAAACTCAGTGTTATTATGTTTCATGTTAAGTTTTTATTCGGGGTTTCAAAAGCTATGAGTTGGGTTCATACAAACTGTTGTATGGCAGTGTTTGAGCCACAGCAGTTAGTACTGCCTCAGCCTGCAGCCAGGCAGCAGCTTTTTGGAGTCTCTCTGTTAATAAACCTTTTATGGAAGGTCTGGTATTTGCTTGTCTACCTGAAGTACTCCAAGTCATTACACTCAGTATTTACCATTTACACTTTCCAAATTAGATGGTCTCCCACCAATCACATTTCGGGATGCAATCATTTTGCCAAATTCTAAAACAGATATGCTAGGCCTCACCATTTCCTCTAATATGTCATGGAAGCCATACATCCACAACATAGCTAAATCTGCCTCGAAGCTGGGAATGCTGTACAGATGCTGTAGCTACTTCACTCCTGAGCAGTTGCTTCAAGTATATAATGGATTCATTCATCCTAACTTGGAGTATTGCTCTCATATCTGGGTGGCTCTTCTTCTGTCCAACTGTTTGATAGGGTGGAATCAATGGCATTTTATTAACTCCTCCTTAGTTGATAGTCTTCTTCCCTTTCTTTCGCCACAATGTTGCTTCACTTCTTTTACAGGTACTTTAACGCTCGTGGATTTGTACACCGCAAGGCCGTGCCTTAACACTCGTCTTGCTCATGTGCCCACCATTTCTGTGGATGTCGGTCACACTAGAATAACCCATAGTATATCCTTCTTTCCTCACACAGCCAAACTGTGGAATGCTCTTGCCTTTCTGTTTCCATACTCTATACAATCTGTCTCACTTTAAAACGCTGGTTTTCCGCATCTTCGTGTAGATTAATATAACTTTTTTTCTATTTTTATTTTCTATTCTTATCCCCACCAGTTCTAGGTCGATGACCGTGCCAGAGTGGACTAACTGTAAAAAAAAAAACAAAAATAACATACTTCATGCCTCGTCTTAGGCGAGTCACATCTTTAGTTGATGGTCCCTCAGGATATCCGTCAAATACAACTATGGCTCTGCCATAATGAGATGAGACAGATTTTGTGTGGGCTTGACAGAGATCATCATATGTCACTCCCTGGCTCCACCTTAATCTTTGGAGCAATGCACCGCCATCCAGTACATACTGGACATCACTTGATGGAGTAGTCATATCAGGTGGCATCATCTTCCACAGAGCATCAGCCAATGCAGACTTTGTTACGGGTCTTGAAGTTATCCTGTTCTCAAAGAGTGCAGGTGGATAACTGCAGAGTTCATATTCAAATGATTCGGCTAGATTGCCATTTTGTGAGTCTACAGTAACAAGTCTCTGGAACAAGAGCTGGGGATCAATGATGATATCATCATCATCTTTGATTTTTACAGCATTCTTGCTGCTGAAAGGATTCACTTTTATACCGACATCTGATGCTTGATCAGCATTAACGGACTCATCTGCTACCACCCAGTAACCAAACTGTACAGTTCATGATTATCTGTGAAGGGATTCCTTGAAGTCAAGAAGCTAACAATCATGTGATTATCTGACACATCCCTTGTCATTCTGGTGTTTGATGTGTCCATGTGTTGCTCACTAGTTTCATAGGTGACTCCAGACATCTCTTGCATTGCTAAGTTTACTTCAGATGAGACGCTGCTTGAAAGCAACCATACCGGACGTTGTGGACTTCAGGCTTCGCGTCAATACTTGTTCTATGACAAGGTCAGGAGATAACCCAGCCAAGAACCTATCTGATCTTCTGACCACATGGAATCCTTGTAGGAAATGTTGATAGACTTCTGGATGCTCTTCCTCTAGATGATCCATTTTCTACCGATATAAAAGAAGGTGATCTGGTGAAATGGTTATGACCAGAAGTTGCTGTAAATGGCAACATCTTTCTCATCACATTCAGATGCAGTATCCAATTTCCTGTGGAGGTCCGTGATTTTTTTCAAATCTTCTTTGGCCATACCAAGCTGATGCTGTATCTGTTCCAATGTGGCTGATTTCTTTACATGTTCCATGTGATTATTCCAGCCATCAAGTCCTCATAAAGTTTCTGGGCTTTTTTAGCATGTATGAAGGAGCTTGCTTTTGCTCAGGTGAACTGCTTCTCAAATCATCATCTACAGAGACTGATTGGTGCATCTATAACCTTTGCTTTGTTTGGTAACACAGTTTTAAAGAACTTTGATACAAGTAGCATGAGGATAGCAGCACTGACAAGAAGATGCCCACGGACAGCCCTGGCAATTGCCTTACCACTGAGGATATGTGGCACAGCACTACTGGCATAGAGTTTCTAACAACTCCTGAAGCCCAGGCCCTGACATTATGTGACCAATACATCCAAGGTAGTTCATTTGGGTATGGAAGCCTCCAAGGTGCAACACAATAGATCTAATGACATTTTCAGAATGACTCTTTTTGTATCATAAGTGTCTTGAGCCATAATGGCTGATCAAATGTGAGGATGGGCGTAATATTGAAACGGGTAGCATATTCACTCACATTTTGAATTTATGTATTTTACACAGTGTTCCCATTTTTTTATTCAGTTATACTTCTACTATTTTATTTGAGTCATGTGTTCAAGTTGAATAATGTTAAAATAACAAATACTCCTGTATTGAAATTTGTTCTGGGTCTTTCAGTGTTTTCCCTTGTCTAATGGCATCAAATTCATTTCTCTTAACACAATAAGAACAGATATAATTGAATAAAACTTATTACAGTTTTTCACAAGCCATAAATATTTTTGCTCGTGTCGCGGTCTAGATGTAACGGAAGAGTGTTTCTCCATGCGAGATGACATGCACAATGTAAAGTCAAGTCGAGATGTGTAGTTTAGACTCTAAAAAACTTTCCCATTAACTTGAAAAAATTCCCCAGAAGTGCTCTGCACCAATTGTTCCAGCTAACAGGGATATCACTGTATTCAATTATGGTAACACCACTGTACTGTACATGTAAAATATATTGTTAATACTGTAAACAAAATAATGCATACTACTATACTGTATATACTGTACTCAGCAGCAGATGCTGTCGACTTGAGCTTAGAGTAGGCAGACACTGTTCACTCAGCTGACTGTAATAAATAACTGTAATCACGTCCTAACACTTGTGATGGAGGTTGAGCGGAGAATTAGTGGGTCATGTTACTGACCTGACCTGAGTCAATATCAAGTCACCCATTGTCGTGGTGGGGGATTACTGAGCCTCATGGCCTGAAGATGTCTTGAATAAAGATTAAAGCTAAGGTGCTCCAGTGTTTCCCACTTAGTGAATGTAAAGTACAGGGGGTTCCCGGGTTACGAATGAGTTCTGTTCCTGAGGACATTCTTAAATCACAAATGTACACAAGTCAGAACACACTATATCATAGCGTAAGTCCTTTTATACATCTAGAATCACTTAATTAACGAGAAAAGAAGAAATTAAATGACAAAATACAGTAAAGCAAAGTAAAAAATTAAAGTTTAACATTTACTGAAACCTTGGGCTGGCTTGCATACAGAGATGGGCAATTGTAGGAGTGACAGAGGCTTTATTGGGACGAAACTGAAGAAGGTGATGATGATGTAGATGTTTGTTTTGTTATCACAGTTGAGTGCATTGGTGTAGATCCTTATATATGTTCAAGAATTCTGTGCTTGTCTTTTAAAATTGTTTCGACCGTTGACCGACTGAAGCCCAACGCTCTACCAATGGTTGGAGGTGTTTCACCTTTTTCAGAACGTTTAATTACATCAACTTTCACTGTCATTGTAATTGTTTACCTTTTCTTGGATGCACTACTATCACTTGTATCAGGGTTACATTTGGGAGCCATGATGAGGGCAGAACAATAGAGTTAATAAGCAAAAAACAACAGTTTACACTTGATCACACACATTACTGAGGTAAGGATAAGGTGTACTGACGCTCCCTCAAGGCTGGGTGATGCATCACTCCCGACCTGCCACTCCGCCAGGCAAACTAGTTCCGATGTTAATACTACGAACCAGTTGTACCAATGTCTGATTCTCAAAATACTTGACCTGATGAGATGTCGTTTGTATCAGCGGGTGTTTGTAAGTCAGGGACCCCTGTACAGTATACATAACTGTAATCACTTTTTACATTCTTAACACTGCTTTAACACTGTATTCTTGACTAATTTTGTTCTGGTACAATAATGTACAGCACTGCACAACACAAATTGTACACAAAAACAGCAGCTAGCGAGGAACAACCTTCTACAATGGCAGCAGAATATGAACTAGGTGATCCAAGCAGTTGGCCACCCACACACCTGACAGGTGGGGATGGGTTGGAGCATAATGTACTCCCTCAGAACTCACTGAAAATTTATTCCCAGACCCAGAATGGAGAGATTCGAACTTTCTCAGAATTTTCCGAGAAAACGCACCTGATTTTTAATCTCGGAAACTCGAGAAAGCAGTAATGTAGCGCTAAAAGATTCCATAAAGGAATTATACTGAACAATAAACATGATGTATTAAGGAGGTAACTCCCAGTAACTCTGGTCACACCACCTCACCACCTCCTGCAGCAGTAACTCCCAGTAACTCTGGTCACACCACCTCACCACCCTGCAGCAGTAACTCCCAGTAACTCTGATCACACCACCTCCTGCAGCAGTAACTCCCAGTAACTCTGATTGCAACCTCACCCCACCACCTCCTGCAGCAGTAGCTCCCAGTAACTCTGATTGCACCACCTCACCTCACCACCTCCTGCAGCAGTAGCCCCAGTAACTCTGATTGCACCACCTCACCTCACCACCTCCTGCAGCAGTAGCTCCCAGTAACTCTGATCGCACCACCCTCACCTCACCACCTCCCAGCAGTAACTCCCAGTAACTCTGATTGCACCACCTCACCTCACCACCTCCTGCAGCAGTAGCTCCCAGTAACCCTGACTGCACCACCTCACCTCACCACCTCCTGCAGCAGTAGCTCCCAGTAACTCTGATTGCACCACCTCACCTCACCACCTCCTGCAGCAGTAGCTCCCAGTAACTCTGATCACACCACCACCACCTCACCTCACCACCTCCTGCAGCAGTAACTCCCAGTAACTCTGATTGCACCACCTCACCTCACCTCACCTCATCACCCCTGCAGCAGTAGCTCCAGTAACTCTGATTGCACCACCTCACCTCACCACCTCCTGCAGCAGTAACTCCCAGTAACTCTGATTGCACCACCACCACCACCTCCTGCAGCAGTAACTCTGTAACTCTGATCGCACCACCTCACCTCACCACCTCCTGCAGCAGTAACTCCCAGTAACTCTGATCACACCATCTCACCTCACCCTCACCTCACCACCTCCTGCAGCAGTAACTCTCAGTAACTCTGATCGCACCACCTCACCTCACCACCTCCTGCAGCAGTAACTCCCAGTAACTCTGATCACACCACCTCACCTCACCTCCACCTCCTGCAACAGTAACTCTCAGTAACTCTGATTCACCACCTCACCTCACCACCTCCTGCAGCAGTAACCCCCAGTAACTTGATCGCACCACCTCACCTCACCACCTCCTGCAGCAGAACCTTATATGCTAGGGATGGGGTGCACCTGTCTAGGGATGGAGTAGCAACCCTGGCTAGAGGCAAATAGAGGGCAGTTCAAAAGATATCCAGTCTTTAAACTGCTAAGAGAACATATAGACGCGGGGTGGAGGAGACTGCAGTGGGAGGCGGGTAAACAAAGCCGAAAATTACAGGAAATAGTGTTGGGAATGATGACAAACTAAATTAGACAGGGGTTTAAAACTAAGCAGTGAGGAGACTCAGAACCACGACTAACTGTGCCCATGCCTCGCGAACAGTAGAAGTATGAAAACAAAATGGATGATATTAAGGCCTTGGTATGTACCTGAAAATAGGTAAATTGCATTCACTGAAACATGGATCAGCAACCTAGACCCCGTGAATTACCAGTTGAATACCAAATTACGGGTTACAAACTGTTCCATGCCGATAGAGCAGACCAGGAAAAGGAGGCGGAGTAGTGTCTATGTTGGGATAATCTGAAGTGTGAAAATAAATAAAGAAATAAAACTGAGAGAATAGAAACAATTTTGGATAAAATTAAGCGGCCAGTCGGGAAAAAATTAATCACAGGGTAATATGGGCCCACAATCTTGATAGTCGTGACGTATCTGGGATGAAATGCTTGGGGCTTCCATACACAACAAAGTCTGCTATAGTGGCCGACTTTAACCTTGGCCAAATAGATTGGACCCGACTACGGGTAACTCAGAGAATCAAAGTTTCTCCCAGGCGATCCAGGACTGTTTCCCTAAGTCCAACATATAACCGAACCCTGCAGGGCCAATAATATATTGGATTTGTTTTGTCAAACAGAAAAACACTCGGCCTTAAATGTCGAGGTAGAAACGAACTTGCAAACAGCGATCACAAAAAGAAATTCGATTCAGTTAGATTTTCCAGGGCAGGCGAGGAAAATTCACTAAAATGCCAGATTTCAGAAGGGCAAACTTTTGACGGTTTAAAAAGGGGAAAGCTAGCTGAGAGAGGGGGTGTCGGCAGCGTGACCTGACAGATGACACCGACCTGATAGCGAGGATCTGGGGATTGCAGGTTCCGCGACGAATTCAATAGTGAGTTGTAATACTCGAGCAGAACGCCTGTACAAAAAACTCAGATCAGACAACAATATTCAACTGGATAAATAATTATTTAAAAGAACATCATTGGCCCGAGAGGCTATAAGTAGAAGGATAAATCGTGGCGAAATTCACCTCGGGGACTATTATAGGGTATTGGCGGTAGAGGTTAAAACCGAGATAGAAAGCAAGAGGAATAATAGAGGTAAGGATAGCAAGGAAGCGAAAGAGACAAACCCCAGTTCTACCAAATGTAATAAACTAAAAACCGAAAAGATTGAACTGTCAGGGTCAATCTCCGGCGAAATCACTGATAACAGCGGAGAAATGAGGCAATAATTGAATAAATATTTTTCAACAGTTTTTCCTGCGAAAATTCAGCATGATACCGAGCTGCGACTCTATTCAGAGATAGTGAAAACAAATTAAGTGAGATAGTAGTATTCAATACTTGATGTTAATGTAAATGAACAAACTAAAGCCTAATAAGTCACCTGGTCGATGAGATATTTGCCAAGAGTAGTAAGGAATGTAAGGAAGCTTAGTATACCCTTAACAAAGTTATTAAACGTAACCACGCCAAAAGGCAAGGTGTAGTACAGAATCCTGGAGGATAGCGAATGTAATACCGATTTTCAGAAGGGGGATGGGTGCTATCTAACCGCTACGCCAATCAGTCTAACATCAATAGTAGGCAAATTACTGGAAGCAATCATTTCAAACTCTGTTGAAAATCACCTGGAAAGCACCGATTGATCAATGATTCCCCAGCATGGCCTATAAGCGGGGCGTTCTTGCCCTGCTTAATCTATTAACATTCTTTTCATCAGTTTTGAATCGGTGGACGAGGGCACAATTATGATGTGGTATATCTACGACTTTATGACAACCGACAGAGTCCCCCGAATAATTAGAAAGGTATGAAGCTCATATCAAAGTGACTTCGCCAATGGATTAGGCGTGGTTACGGGACAATGAGGAAACAGCGAGTGAGCGATGCGGCACTAAGTCCCATTAGACAACGTCACAAGTGGAGTTCCCAAAGGCTCAGTACTTGAACCATTATTGTTTATTTATATGTGCATAAGCGACATGAATATCGGCATAGACAGCAACATAAGTAAGGATTTGCTGATACTAAAATGGGCGATGGTATCCAAATCTGACGAGGACTAGAAGCAGAAAACCACAGGAGGATCCTAAACAAATTTTTAAGTGAAGGTGAAAATGGCAGATGAAATTCAACATCGACAAATGTAAAGTACTCAGTATAGGAAATGTAAACAGGAAAACCAGATACCAGATGAACAACGATGCCATAGAAATCCGACTGCGAGAGATTTAGGAGTAATGATAAGTGGAACCAGCCAAGTAAACAATGTGTTTTAAGCTAACAAAGGCTAATAAAGTACTTGAGTTTCCGCTTAAAATTGACAGTTACAAGACTAGCGAGGTCATCCTAAACTGTATCTTGTAACATTGAGACCACACCTGGATTACATGATTCAGTTCTGGTCACCGTGTTACAGAATGGATATAAATCCTTGGAAAGAACCAGAGGCAACAAGACTAATCGGGCATTAGGAACCTTGAGTATAGAGACAGGTTGATGCATCTTAATTTGCACTCCTGAGAAGCACGAGCGGTAAGCGAGGCGACCTGATAGAGAATGTGCTATGTAGTGAAGAACTGAGGGGCCTTTAAACAAGGGGACACAGTACAAGGTACTCCAAATTATCCAGCAGGAGGCGAACTTCGTAACAATGGTTTAAGTGGACAAATTTAGATTTAGGCGTGAAATAGGTAAACACTGGTTTGGAAACAGAGTAGTGGATGAATGGAACAAGTTACAAATATCATCGATAACGCAGAATATCTTTGAATTGCTTCAAACATAGGTTGGATGCTCATATGAGCAATAAAGGGTTAGGTGTAGCAGGACTGCCCAGTATGGGAGCCCGCTGCAGTTTCCATTCTTATGTTAACTCCCAGTAACTCTGATTGCACCACCTCACCTCACCACCTCCTGCAGCAGTAACTCCCAGTAACTCTGATTGCACCACCTCACCTCACCACCTCCTGCAGCAGTAACTCCCAGTAACTCTGATCGCACCACCTCACCTCACCACCTCCTGCAGCAGTAACTCCCAGTAACTCTGATTGCACCACTTCACCTCACCACCTCCTGCAGCATTCAACATTATTTCTGGTGAGTTTTATTCCAGTGTGTACATTTATTGTTATGATACATCATTGTATGTGTTTGAAACTGTTATTTTCATTCTTACTGATAGGTGCTTGTATTACCTTTTTGGGCAGAAAAAAATTTCCTTGGGAACGCATCTCAACTTATATAATAAAAGTCAATGGGAAAATTGGTCCCGCGTTATGGAATTTTGCGATGCGGAAATATTTTCAGGAACGGAACCCTTCCATAACCCGGGATGCATGTAACAGTCTACCTTCACCTCTACTAACTTAATATCAAGTGAGTAATCACAGAGAGAAGACAATACAGTTATACCTCCATATAATGGACTTCTTCCCTATAATCCGGTAGATGAGAGTTTCATCAAACAGAGCCTCAATAAAATGGACGTTTCATCTCTATATACTGTAGTTCATTAAGTGGAAGTTCCATATCTATCAGACCCTCGACATAACATAATTTTCTCTCCATAAAGTCCGTTAAATAGAGGTTTCACTGTATATTTTCACCAATATTTAACATTTGCTTCTGAACTAACCAAACTATTTCTTCTTTTGGATGAACACCAGAAGCACACGATTAATTGTCTTAGACGTAAATTTAATGTTAAGGATGAACACGCACACAAACTTATCCCTTTCAATCACGCTTCAGTAAGCCACCACATGATCCAACCTTCATATCATATGGTGGGTCTAACTCTCATCTTTTCAACTTACAAACATTCTGTTACATTCAGTATGCAGTCTAATATTTCCCTTTATCAATTTTCCCTAAAATAAATAAATAAGATTCCTTTAGTGATCATGTACACTCACTGGCTTCATAATTCAATGGAATTTGGTGATTTTTCTATTGTTTTCAAATTTCTTGAGCAAATGACATCATGTGACGAAATACACAATACCTTACCACATCACATCCAATATGACTGATGCTGACAACACAGTACCTGCTGGGAAGAATCATGAGCACAGTACAAAACCAATATGATACACCAGATGGCTATACCTGTCAGGGAAGTGTTAGTGAAGTGAAAAAAAAAAGAGTTATAAAGGAGATGAAGGGAAGTGGCCTGGACCACACTGTAGGCAGGGCCTGCTACAGTGCAGTTCTGGGTAAGGGGGAAGGTGCACAATGTAGGCAGAAAAACAAAAGATTGACGTAAAAGTAAAGAATAAATTAATAATTTTCCAAATAAAAAGTAAAGAAAAGATGCATCAAATAAATTTAGAATACTAAAGGTACAGTTCTGCTAAAATTTACCCAGAACAGAAGAAAATATATTTTTAGAAAGAAAACGCAACACAAAATTGAATTTTATATCATACGTCAGTCACGGTTTCACCTGCCGAAGGAGGAAATCTAAGGGTGGTTCCGAGGAAAGGGTCCATCTTAATTATGAATGATTAAATATTAATCATCTGATGGGAATCTAAACTCACCCTCCGTCTTAAGAAGGGTTCATCCTGGAAGCAGAAAAACAAAGTATAAAAACAACATGCAGGTGATGAAATAATTATGTCAAGGATTAAAAAAGGCTCACAAGAAAACACATCACCTACCACACTGTGTCCTTATGACTGTACTATACTGTAGTACCCCACAACTAGAACACATGACTTACCTTGGCCACTCTTTCCTCTATGGATGGCCCTCCTTGCAGTAGAACAGACTGCAAGTACTTCTTGTCTTTGGCTTTTCTGAAAAATGGATGTTTGAGGAGTTCTGAGGCGGTGGGGCAGGGTCCTTCTGTAGGCAGTCTGTCACCATCTTTCTTATGGTCTTGCCATAGCTCTTGTACTGGTCCTGCAAGACATCAACACACCATAAAATATATCAACACACACCATAAAACACATCCACACACACGATAAAATACATCCCACACACCATAACATACATCAACACACACCATAACATACATCCAATACACGCCATAACATACATCAACACACGCCATAACATACATCCAGCTTTACCTGCATAACATACATCAGCACACACACATAACATACAACCAACACACACCATAACATACATCCTTTACCATAACATACATCAACACACACCATAACATACATCAACACACACCACACCATAACATACATCCACACACACACCATAACATACGTCAACACACACACCATAACATGCAACAACACCACACCGCGGCATACATCAACACACCACCAACAACCCATTCAACACCGCACCGTAACGTCAATACACCATAAAAACATGCGTCAACCGCACCATAACGTACGTCAACGCACACCGCCAACATACATCAGCACGCCGCCAACATGCAACAACACACCACCAGCATACATCAAGCACACACCACCAACATACATCATTACACCGCAACATACGTCAAGCCCACACGCCATAACGTACATCAACCGCACCATAACATGCATCAACCACACCATAACATGCATCAACACACACCATAACGTACGTCAACACACACCGCAACATGCGGTCGCACACCATAACATGCATCAACACCGCAACATACATCAGCACACACCATAACATACATCAACCTTGCACCATAACATACATCAGCGCACCATGACGCATCAACACACGCATAACATACATCAACACACACCATAACATGCATCAATACACCATAACGTACGTCAACACACGCATAACATGCATCAGCAGCACACGCCGCAACGTACATCAGCACACACCATAACGGCATCAACACCGCACCATAACATGCGATAAACACACACCCGCCAGCATACGTCAACGCACCACATAACGTACATCAACACACACCATAACATACATCAGCACACACACCATAACATACACATCAACACACACCATAACATACATCAACGCACCATAACAGCCACATCAACGCACCGCCAACGTACATCAACACACGCACCATAACATACGTTAACGCACACGCCATAGCGCGTAAAGCACACACCATAACATGCAACAACACACACCACTTAGTATGCTACATCAACACACACCCATAACATACGTCAACACACACCATAACATACATCAACACACCATAACAGCCCTCAACCCGCACACCACGCTAACATACATCATACCTGCACCAACATACATCAACACACACCACCAACATACATCCAGCGGCTTTACACCCGCAACATGCATCAGCACACACCATGACTTCCCACATACATCAACACACACCAACACATACATCAACACACACCATAACATACATCAACACACACCATAACATACATCAACACACACCATAACATACATCAACACACACCATAAAATACATCAACACACACCATAACATACATCAACACACACCATAAAATACATCCACACACACCATAACATAC
The DNA here is from genome assembly GCF_018991925.1 of Homarus americanus. Taxonomy (NCBI): domain Eukaryota; kingdom Metazoa; phylum Arthropoda; class Malacostraca; order Decapoda; family Nephropidae; genus Homarus; species Homarus americanus. Next base: position 41,856 of record NW_024753530.1, on the reverse strand, counting down.
ATCAACACACACCATAACATACATCAACACACACCATAACATACATCAACACACACCATAACATACATCAACACACACCATAACATACATCAACACACACCATAACATACATCAACACACACCATAACATACATCCACACACACCATAACATACATCAACACACACCATAACATACATCCACACACACCATAACATACACCAACACACCATAACATACATCAACACACACCATAACATACATCAACACACACCATAAAACACATCCACACACCATAACATACATCAACACACACCATAACATACATCAACACACACCATAAAACACATCCACACACACCATAACATACACCAACACACACCATAACATACATCAACACACACACCATAACATACATCAACACACACCATAACATACATCAACACACACCATAACATACCATAACATCACACACACCATAACATACATCAACACACACCATAAATACATCAACACACACCATAACATACATCAACACACACCATAACATACATCCACACACACCATAACATACATCAACACACACCATAACATACATCAACACACACCATAACATACATCAACACACACACCATAACATACATCAACACACACCATAACATACATCAACACACACCATAACATACATCAACACACACCATAAAATACATCCACACACACCATAACATACATCAACACACACCATAACATACATCAACACACACCATAACATACATCAACACACACCATAACATACATCAACACACACCATAACATACATCAACACACACCATAACATACATCAACACACACCATAAAACACATCCACACACACCATAACATACATCAACACACACCATAACATACATCAACACACACCATAACATACATCAACACACACCATAACATACATCCACACACACCATAACATACATCAACACACACCATAAAACACATCCACACACACCATAACATACATCAACACACACCATAACATACATCAACACACACACCATAACATACATCAACACACACCATAACATACATCAATACACCATTACATACATATGTATGTGTGTGTGTGTGTGTGTTCACACACAGGGTGGTGTAATGCATCTAGTGTGGCAGCATTATGTTAGTGTTAAGGTGCAAGCATTGTTTGCTCCCTCTCGCTTTCAGCTGCCACCACTGGCTAGCCCTCGTGGTGAGCAGGGAAGCAACTTGCATAAGTCTTCTCCTGTCAGTACACAGCCTCTCCACCATCAAGACTCCTGCTGTGCCTCCTTGTGGCAACACACGGTAACTGGGTGCCTCGTGGGCCCAGGCAAGACCAGCAGGGGATCTTGGAGCAGCAGTGAGCCCCAGAAGGGCGACACATAGGCCCACAGGCATGTGGACACGCGCTGGCACTTACCCAGTACTGCCCCACTGCCTTGTGGGTTAACCTTGGTAGGTATAAGGCTACGGGAGTAAACACAGAACGAAAAATTTGAGGTGGAGCCCTGCAACAGGCAGACATGCTTACAGAGCTCCATCAAGACCCTAACGGCGGTATAGGCGGAAGAGGTGACCACCATGGGAACCCAAACACTACACCGGCGGACGAAGGCAATGCCTGATGGACAGGCTACTAAGGCGAAACCCAACAAACTGGGCTATCGGCAGTACATTACAACTCTCCCTTTCCCCAGTCATTGCAACACTTACACAAGTGGCTCAGGAAAAGGGAGAGCCAAGATGTGTAGCTGCAACCTGCGCTCCTTCCTCACCACATAAATCAACTCACGCGCAGCCATCATCCAACTCATCATACACTACTTTTCATCATCATTAAATCCCATCAACACTCAAAGTCCAATGGCAACAGATAAGTGCCGATGGGGACAGGCAAATATGACTGCACATGGGCAGCATAGATAACATGGTCATTTATACACTGGGATCTAAGCAGCAATGCAATCCTGTCCTGTCTGTGCAACTGAGCAGCCCTTTCCAGGAGCCACTCTGCTCACCCAACATGGGGAGGGGGCTAGAAAAGGTGCCCTATACATAGCCTGCCTAAAGAACCAACCTAACTGGGAAACCGCACCCAGTAAGGTCATCCTTATGCAGTTGAAAACACAATCAAATTCACAGATCAAAACTAAAAAAAACTACAGTGGTTACCTCGGTTAACGAGCACAATCCGTTCTAGAAGGTTACTCGTTAGCCGAAAAACTCGTTAACCGAAACCATTGTTTCAATGGGTTTTTGGGTAATTGGTTCCAGCTCACCGAAAATTGCCTAAATTCAACAAAAAAGGTAGAAAAGTACACTTACTTTGAGGTGTGTATGTAGAAGGCTCCTGGATGATGATGATGATGATGGGAATTAGAATGGGGGTGGAGGAGAAGGGAGACGAGAAGGCATTGGGGTGGAAGAGAAGTCACCCCAATGTGCCATTTCACCCATAAAATTTTAGTTCTCTTGGTGTAATTCAAGATTATTTTCTTTAAATCAACACTGCACTGCATTATATATTGTCAATATGCAAAATAAATTTCAAAATGACCAATAATTTGTTTGTAAACACAGAAAAAAAGCATTTAGTTGAAGAGAGTCTCAAGCAAGATGTTACCTCCACTGAAAAGACACAAAGACTGACGCCTGTATGCTGTGTTGGCAGGCTGGATGGCGTGCCACAAACTAGTGACCCTACCTTCAATTATGTTCAATAATTGTTAAAATGACTAAAAAATTTAATATTAAACTTTTAAAATTATTGAATAGTATAAACTTCTTGATATTTACTAAAAGGGTAAGGAATTTAAGCCCTAGAACCGATTACTGTATTGGCTGACTACTGTAATACTACAGCTGGTGGACCGCCAAATGCAAGCTAATACATGTGGAGGTCGGCTCGTAAGAAACTTGTTAATCGAGGGATTGCTCGTTAACCGAAGTTAAGAATCTTATGGAAGGTAACTCGTTAACCGAAATCTCGTTAACCGAGGCGCTCGTTAACCGAGGGACCACTGTACAATATACAACCTCTTATGGTCGCTGCATGGAATGTCAGGACCCTTCTGGATACTGGCACAAATGCGCATCCTGAAAGAGGAACTGCCCTTGTGGCAAAAGAGCTGGCTAGGTATAACATCGACATAGCAGCCATCAGTGAATCCCGGCTCCCAGACGAGGGTCAACTCATAGAACGGGGGTCAGGCTACACCTTCTTCTGGAAGGGTAATCCTGCTGTGGAGAGAAACTGCATTTGTGGAGTTGGCTTTGCCATTTGCCAATCCATCCTACACAGGTTAACTGTGAAATCCTTGTCGGTGTCAATAAGGGCCTCAAGGCACTCTGAATCCCACTGAATCACTCACATCATGCCTTTTTCATCAATGTATACGCCCCAACACTGGATGCAGAGGATGACATCAAGGAGGCCTTTTATGCCGACTTTGACAAAGTGCTAACCTCTATCACCAGAGAAGATAAGGTTGTGCTCCTTAGTGACTTCAATGCCAGAGTTTGCAGATATGCTGACATATAGCAGGGAATCATAAGAGAAATGGAATGGGCAAGTGTAATCCCAACGGCCTACTCCTTAGCAAGAATGCCGCACGCAACCTCACTATCACCAACACCTTGTTTAGGCAGGCCAACAAGTTTCCTGGGCATTATCTTAGACAACAGCTTCCGTGGCAGCCACATATTAGTTACCTCAAAGAGTCTTGCCATCATGCTCTTAAGTTATTGAGTCTTGGGGCACACATATAGGGGTACTGACTGAGGAACTCTGCTACACCTTTACAAAATGTTAGTTAGACCCAAACTAGGTAATAGGTGTGAGGTGTACTCCTCAGCCACTGAAGCTAGACTCAATACACTGAACTCTATTCATCATGCTGGGGTGCCTCTTGTGACCAGAGCCTTCAGGTCTTCACCAAACCCATGTCTACTAGTTGATGCTGATGAGCCACCCCTTGATCTTCAACAACAGTATCTCCAGGACCAGTGTTGGTTGAACTCCACCACCTTCCACAGTCTGTAACCAACACTTGTGTAGTTGACGAGACTATGTCCCCACACTACACTCAGCATCCAACCCCCCCATGACCTTTCAGCTTCAGGGTAAGGGAGGTTGTAAGTATTCTTCTTCTTCCTCCTGTTCAGATATGCCCCATGCGGCTCCTGAGTGCCGCTTAATGGATTCTCCCTGAAGTTCAAGTTATAATACTCAAATTATTTCTAGTATCTAAGCTGCCATTACTTCTGAGATTAATAATTTCCAGTGGGACTGCAGCAACCCACAGCATCACACTCACATGCTGGGATACATATCTGTTGAGACTTGAAACATTTGCAGGTGGCAGTTTTGCATTTCTTCATGCAGCCACAAGCTACTATCTCTACACACAGTTAGTATGGCCAGCAGTGTCATCCATACGACTTGGAGCCCATTTTCAGTTTCCTTCCATTCCCCTGTTGATGATGGAGGTCTAGCATTTATAAAGTTGTTACAGTTGTCAGCCACAACTTTGCCTGGCAATTTGCTCTTGCGCAATGTAAAGTGAGAGCATCCTTCATGGGTGGGAGATTTTTTATCTCCTTTTTCCCTTTCCCGAATAAGTTGAGTTTTCCGTTATCACCAACCTTACAGTCAGGAGCAGAGTAAATACAGCAGACGAACTCTTCCACATCCTCCAGTCAGCGCATGGAAACCCAACAAGCTATCATTTACAGTGTTTGACAACTTCTTAGCTATCTCATGCAATGATAGCAACACCGATCATGGGCAGTTCCACTGATCATCCACACATTAGTCTCTCGAAAGAAGTGGAGAAGGAGGAGGAAGACGTCTGTATCTCTGCAAAATACCATTATGTACTGATATTCTGCCCTTGTAGCCTCGAGTCCACGGAGAATTATGCGGGTAGCCGCTTCTTCATGATCACATGACAGACTGTGGATGAAGCTTCTTCAGGAGAGACAAAGCCTCCACCTACAACCATTTCATATCCACTGCTTACCTCCGGGAGTCATCTCATTGGGTCATTGGGCAGGAATGCAGCAAGATCAGTTTTGTTCTCAGGCCAAGATATGAACTGTGCCCATACCTGTGGTAAAGGAACCTTCCCCTGACTAAATGACCTTATGAACTGGTCTCTTGGTCTTCTGACTTGGTTTTACTCTCATTTGGCTTTTAATGGGACTGGAGCCAAGTTACCTGTCAACGGTGACATCTACTCTGGTAGCACCTCAACTGAAGTGTGCAAAAATAGCCTTAGCAAAAGTGTTTGCATTATTGGCAAATGACTTGCAGTTGGTGGGTTACTTAACCTGTGAATCAGTGCATGCCCATCACTAAGTACACAGGCACCCAATAATTGGGTTGGCTACATGGCATGACACTGGTATTGCCTCTACCTGTGTTTCGGCACTAAGGATGCCAAGCAGATCATCTTTCTTGTTGGAATTCAATGTCTTGTCAGTGCTTGCAAGAGACAGTGGTAAAGCTAACAGTTCATGCTTGAAAATATGTGACATCTCTACCATGCATCCACTTTCTCGAGAATTAATTGGTGTCTGTAAAAGGTGCCTGTTATCTTTAATAAATTTTTTACAAATGTTTTAGAGTTGCATTTTGTAATTGGGTGAAAGAATGGCACCATTTCTCAATTAAGCGAGTTTTCACATGTTTGGTCAGTTGGTTAATTACACAAGACTGCTGTCAGTAGATCTGGTCAGCGATCTGTCAAAGACTGTAATTCCAGATTTTTTGTATCTTCTGACATGACAGATCTTCCTCCTCATGTGACACCAAACCTATCACATGTTGTCTCTCCTGGTAATCCCAATGACATAATATTGAACATAACACATCTAGTCCAATGGATAATATCATACCTTAGACTGAGCACTAATATAAATTGTATTTGGCAAATTGTCATTTCTGAAGTCCAGATGGATACTGATATGTGCTGAACGAGACCAAGATATTTCCACATAATTATAAGATAAGAACATAAGAATGGAGGAAACTGCAGTGGGCCTATTGGCCCATACTGGGCAGTCCCACTTACACCTAACCCCTATTGCTCATATGAGCATCCAACCTATGTTTGAAGCTATCCAGCATATTAGAGTTAATGATGATATTTGGTAACTTGTTCCATTCATCCACTACTCTGTTTCCAAACCAGTGTTTACCTATTTCACGCCGAAATCTAAATTTTTCTAATTTAAAACCATTGTTACGAGTTCGCTCCTGGTTGGATAGTTTGAGTACCTTTGTAATGTCCCCTTTGTTTAACCCTGACTTCCATTTATACACCTCTATCATGTCGCCCCTCACTCTACGTCTCTCGAGGGAATGCAAATTAAGATGCTATAACCTGTCTCTGTATTCAAGGTTCCTAATACCCGGGATTAGTCTTGTCATTCTCCTCTGGATTCTTTCCAAGGATTCTATATCCATTCTGTAATACGGTGACCAGAACTGAACTGCGTAATCCAAGTGAGGTCTCACAAGCGCTAGATATAATTTTAAGATGACCTCGCTAGTCTTGTAACTAGCACTCCTTTGTATGAACCCAAGTACTTTATTAGCCTTGTTACGAGCAAAAACACATTGTTTACTTGGCTTAAACTTCCTACTTATCATTACTCCTAAATCTCTCTCGCAGTCGGATTCCACAATGGCATCGTTGTTCATCTGGTAACTGGATTCCCTGTTTACATCTCCTATACTGAGTACTTTACATTTGTCCACATTGAATTTCATCTGCCATTTTTCCGACCATTCGAAAAATTTGTTTAGATCTTCCTGTAGTTTTGCAGAGTCCTCGTCATATTTAATTACACGTCCTATTTTAGTGTCATCTGCAAATTTACTTATGTTGCTGTCTATGCTGATATGTATGTCGTTTATGTATATAATAAATAATAATGGTCCAAGTACTCAGCCTTGGGGAACTCTACTAGTGACGTTGCTCCAATGCGATTTAGTGCCGTTTATGCTCACTCGCTGTTTCCTGTCCCGTAACCACGCCCTAATCCATTTAAGGATATTACCCTTGATGCCATGCACTTCTACCTTTCTAATTTGTCTTTCGTGGGGGACTCTGTCGAAGGCTCTGCTAAAGTCGAGATATACCACATCATAATTGTGCCCCTCGTCCACCGATTCGAAAACTGAAGAAAAGAATGTTAATAGATTAGTTAGACATGAATGCCCGCTCTTGAAGCCATGTTGGGAATCATTGATCAACTTGTGCTTCTCCAGGTGGTTTCGAATAGAGTTTGAAAGAATTGATTCTAGTAATTTACCTACTATTGATGTTAGACTGATTGGGTGGTAGTTAGAGGATAGTGATCTATCCCCCTTCTTGAAAATCGGTATTACATTCGCTATCCTCCAGGATTCAGGTACAGTCGACCCTTGTTAATTCGGACCTCTTTAATCCGGATTTCGGATAATTCGGACAAAATCTGAACTTTTTTTTTTTTTTTTAAGATTTGTAGGAATATTACCTACGCGGACCTTAAGCTAAAATGCTGGTCCACCCACTGCTGGGACAAAACACCAGCGTCTTTTTGGTTAAATGTAACATCTCCACCACTAGTGTGGGGGGGGGATGCAACTTTTAACTTCAGACATGAAAAATATTTACCATTTACTGCCAGTAAACAATGGAAACATAAAATATGTCCCAATTAGTAATGAAAAGTTGTACAGTTCCTTCAGCAAATGAAGCTCACCAACTTACAAAAGGCTAAATTACCTTATAAAGTGTTTTCAGTGGTCTATGTTGAAGTTCTTAGCACAGGCTAACTTATCATATCACATACGGTATCACAGTTCTCATTGATCTACAAAAAATACCGGTAATAAAAACCTTTTCGATATTTCACACTTAATACAATACCCGGTAATCTGCTTAAACTTCCTATTGTTTACAACGACGCATGACGCATCACGCACCACCAGCTGTTGAGTATCAGCTAGACGGTACACGTGTTTTTCGAATCGTTTTCAGTTAAAAAACTGTTACATCACACGTATATTTTACCTTAACTGTGCCTGAATGAATATATTCTCGGAAATAAATAGTAGTTTTGCTGAAACGTGAGGTATTTTAATGTAAAATAGGATCAAATACATGACGAAAACAAAAGATTTTACCTAACCTTCCGATGTTCAAGAGAAGTTACTCGTTTTTTTAATAGTTTTTGGTTAAAATACTGTTATATTACAATGGTATTCTATTCATACTGTGCTTGATATAATGCATTCATGGAAATGTAATATTTTGCTGAAATGACGTACGTATTACAGTGGAAAGTGGGAAAAAATCGTGACGAAAACAATGACTTTCGCTTTCTTTCGTTCAAAAGATGTTACCGTAATCGCTTTTCGATTGGTTTTCAGTTAAAAAACTGTTGTATTACAATAATATTCTATCCTAATTGACTTGAATAAATATTACGATACCATATTTCTGAATATTTTCATTAAAATCCATCCAAATCATTTTCCTTGTCATCGTCTGCAGCACCAAACAGCTTCTCCCAATCCTCTCCTTGAACAGGGCTAGAGGGTACGTGTTTTTCGAATCGTTTTCAGTTAAAAAACTGTTACATCACACGTATATTTTACCTAAACTGCGCCTGAATGAATACATTCTCGGAAATAAATAGTAGTTTTGCTGAAACGTGATGTATTTCAATGTAAAATAGGATAAAATACATGACGAAAATAAAAGACTTTACCTAAGCTTCCGATGTTCTTGAGATGTCATTCGTTTTTTTACTAGTTTTCGGTTAAAATACTGTTATATTACAATGATATTCTATTCATACTGTGCTTGATATAATACATTCACGGAAATGTAATATTTTTGCTGAAATTACGTACGTATTACAGTGGAAAGTGGGATAAAATCGTGATGAAAACAATGACTTTGAAATATAATGCAATATTAACCTCTAAATCGATTAATTCGGACAATCGGCTAAAACGGACACCCTTCCCCCCCTATTAGTCCGAATTAACGAGGGTCGACTGTACTACACTTGTTTTTAATGACATATTAAACAACTTTGCTAAGGGCATACTAAGCTCTTCCTTACATTAATACTCTGGCAAAAATCTCATCGGGACCTGGTGACTTATTAGGCTTATTAACATCGTTACTAGTCACTACTATCCCGCTTAATTTGTTTTCTTCACTATCTCTGAACAGAGTCGGTGCCTCGGGTATCATGTTTAAATTTTCGGTGGTGAAAACTGTTGAAAAATATTTATTCAGATTATTGCTCATTTCTCCGTCGTTATCAGTTAGCTCGCCGGTATCTGAACGTATTGGTCCAATCTTATCTCGTGTTTTAGTTTGATACATTTGGTAGAATCCTTTGGGGTTTGTCTTTGCCTCCCCTGCTATCTTCAGTTCATAATTCCTCTTCGCTTTTCTTATCTCGGTCTTAACCCTACCGGCCAATACCTTATAATACTCCCGGAGGTAAATTTCGCCACGATTTATCCTTCTACCTAAAGCCTTCCTTTGGCCAATGATGTTCTTTAAATACATATTTATCCATTTAGGGTCATTGTTGTCTGATCTGAGTTTTTTGTATGGTATGTTCTGCCTTTGTGCATTAAGTAACTCATTATTTAAATTGTCGTGGAACTCGGCAATCTCAGATCTCGTTATCAGGTCGGTGTCATCTGTCAGGTTCACATCCAAGCGCGACACCCCTTCTCGCAGCTGCCTCTATAAACTATCAATGTCTGCCCTTCTGAAATCTGGGACTTTAATGGGATTCCCTTTACGTCTGACCTGAAAATCTAACTGGAATCTAATTTCTTTGTGATCGCTGTTTGCAAGTTCGTTCCCTACCTCGACATTGCTAATGAGGTTTTCTCTGTTCGACAGAACTAAATCGAGTATATATTATTACCCCGGGTGGGTTCGGTTATATGTTGACTTAGGAAACAGTCCTGGATCGTTTTGAGGAAATTCTCTGATACTGAGTTACCCGTAAGGACATTCCAATCTATTTGGCCAAGGTTATGATTTATGATTTACAGAATAACACCAGATATTTCATTATCATCACAAACCAAGAAAACCTACAGAATTCTACATAAATTATGTAATCGTTGTTGTGAAAGAGAGAATAAAGCAAATATTTTGCCGTGATATGGTCCAGTGTGACCACCATTTTGTTTTGTTATTTTGAACACAACTATGTCAACAAATAAATTGACATCCACCCCGGTGCCCTATACACCGTACTTGCAGGCGTACAAGATGCATTTTTTTTTAAATGTACAGGTAGTTCTGCTATAACGCGATAATTGTGTTCTTGTAAAATATCGTGTTATAGAAAATCGCGTAATAGAAATAACAGGGCTTATGGAGAAAATAGGGTTAGGTGCAGATTACTCGAAATCGAAAACATTTAGTAGTTAGCCTAACACAAAGGATAGCACAGTCTAAATAAATGTTACATTCATATCTAATAATGAAATCATACAGTAAATGTAACACTTTACCTTGAAAAAATATGAATGTAACTTGATGGGGGAGAAGGGTGATTTTGAGGTTGATAAAATCGAGCTTCTCTTCAAGTGTTATATCCTTTCTTTTACGATCATCACCGGGAATTCTATCACCAGAACGCTTCTTGGAGATATTCTTCTTTACCATATTCACAGTTAATACCACAAAATTGGAGAAAGAGTAAGCAAAAAATCGCGTTATAGCAAACAAGCGTTCGCGTTATACAAATATCGTTCCTAATTCATAAATCGCGTTAGAGCAAATTCACGTTATCAAAACACGCGTTATAGCAGAACTCACTGTACTAAATTACCCTGCGTCTATCGCGCCCGTATTATGGATGGGAGGCCGAGCACGGAGGCGGAGGTGCCTAGCTAAGTACTGTACTTGATTCCAGTATATATTGCATTTACATGCACAAAATCACATGTTTTTCCCTACAAAACCACTTTAAAATAACTTTCAATAATTCTATGATGAAACTTACAAAAAATAAATAAAAATCCACAAAATATCCTTGTACAAAAGTCGTCTTATGCGGTGGTGCGTCTTATATGCCGGCAAATACGGTATGTAGAATATGTCTAGCTGGTTTGTTTAATTGTAATAAAGATGTCATCAAATGAAACAATAGCCCATGTTGGCTGGCTGACTAATGTGTGGTTCATTCTCTATTCTTATGTCATGCTTCCTCTCAGAGGGACTATTCCTGTATACAGCGATGGCTGTAAGTTGGATACAGGGGTGGGGTTTGGGGTAGTCTTTCCCAACTTCTGTTGTAACGTTAGTCTCCCCACTATGGCATCTATTTTTACAGGACAGCTTTCAGGTATTTTACTTGTCCTCAAAATTATTTTTCTCAACCTTATACAGGTTGTACCTTTCTAGTCCGGCATTCTGCGGTCCGGAAACTCCCGTGGTCAGGAACGATTTTAGTTTGTCCAATAGGTAGATAGGCAGCTTTTTTTTCTTTTCTTTTTTTATCTGAACTATTATTATTATTACAGGAGTATTAAATTTTCTCCCCCTCAGGCCCCAATGTGGGTCAGTGACCTATGCCCGGGTGGGCTAATCCCCTTAAAAAAAGAAAAAAGCCGCGGGAAATTAAGGTTTGTTTACATCCGGCAGTTCAGCTGCTCTCTCTCTCTCTCTCTGCTTGTCTATACAGAGTACAACATTTAACCCTTCAATATATATGAGCAGTAAATAAGTGTTGCTTTCATATTCTTATGTAGAGTAATGACGATATATTTTCACATGTGCGCACTTACATACGAGCAGTCTCACTTTTTTTTTACCATTAATGGTTAGCTACTTATATTGTTCCATTTATTAACATTAAATAACATAACAGGTACTTCAAACAACCATATTAATTTTTTTACATTAATTTTACTACAGCTACAATCAGGGTCTTATTTTCTTCGGTTTTATATGTAGAACCAATCAGTCACTGGTTTTGTAAGCATTAACGAAAACAATGCCGGCAGCCGTCTCGTCTCCTCATGTGTTTTAATATTCCACGTATTATTAACGAATTGTATTGTTCATTTTGCACACACAAACATTAATTCAATAAAAAAAAATCAGAAACATTAATTAAAATACATATGAACGGTAAATAAGTGTTGCTTTCATATTCTTATGTAGAGTAATGACGATATGTTTTCACATGTGCGCACTTACATATGCGATCTCTCTTTTTTTCTTTACCATTATCGTTAGCTACTTCTATTGTTCAATTTATTAACATTAAATAACATTACTTAAAACAACCATATTAATTTTACTACAGCTACAACCAGGGTCTTATTTTCTTCATTTTTATATGTAGAACCAGTCAGTCACTGGTTTCGTAAACAACGAAAACAAAGCCGTCTCATCTCCTCGTGTGTTTTAATATTCTATGTATTATTAATGAATTGTATTGCTCATTTTGCACACATAAACATTAATTCAATCAAAAAGACATTCAGTAATAAACAATAATGAATCCTTTGTACATAAGAGAAATGACGCTGTTTACACGATTGTGCACGTCTGAACGTTGGTGAGCCGTTCAAACCCGTCGAAATTCGAGTTTCCGCCGTAAAAATTTGTAATTGTTTTTTTGTGTGTTCCAATAAAATACGTTGAAATAAAAACTCGCGAAATTTGAGAAGCTACTATACGACATTTAACCCTTCAATATGTCTTCAAAGAGACCATTAAGCAGAGAAAGTGGTGCTAGTGCTTCCAAGCGTAAGCACAAGTCACTATCTATCCAGGAAAAGGATGAATTTCCATGGTCCGTTAATTTCCATGGTCCGGCACCGGTCAGGTCCTGAGGTTGCCGGACTAGAGGTACAACCTGTAGTGATTTTACAATTTTGAGTGATTCTCACAGTACTCTCCAGGCCTTAGCTAGTGTCTCATTGTCCCATCCCTTTGTTATAGATATATTACAGTGGCTGTTTCTCATCCAACACTGGGGCTAGAAAGTCAGTTTTTGCTGAGTTCCACAAGATACAGGAAAAGTTCACAGAACAGCGTCGTGACCTAACCAAGGCCTTCGACTCGGTCAACAGGGAAGCCCTCTGGTGGGCCCTCAGTTGTTTTGGCTGTCCACCAAAATTCATCGCCATTGTGAGGCAACTCCACGATGTCATGAACGGCAGTGTCCTGCACAATGGCACCCAGTTTGAATTCTTTCCCATCCAAACAGGGGTTAAACAAGGGTGTGTACTGGCACCAACTCTCGTTTCCATTTTCTTGGCTGCCTTCCTTTCTCATGCCTGTGCCATTTTAGCCGGCGGGGTGAATATCGAGTACCGGATGAAGGGTCTTTTCAACTTCAGACGACGCCAGGCAAGAACAAAGGTGCTGGCAGCTTCCGTTACTGAACTTCAGTATGCAGACGACTTCACACTGCTCACACTGAACACGACCTACAGGAGGTCCTAAACACCTACGCAGATGCGTATGCACACTTCGGCCTTGAGGTGAATGTACGTAAGACTCAGATTCTCTTTTAACCTGCCCCTGGTTCAGACAACACCTCCACCATCCGTCCAGCATAACAGTACTACCCTCTCTAATGTTACCCACTTACAATATCTCGGTTCCCACCTGTCCACCACCGCAGACATTTATGAAGAGATTCAATATCAGATTAGATGTGCATCTCAAGCCATTGGCAGACTCTGTACAAGTGTCTTCAGCTGTAGGGAGCTGAAATTATCTACAAAGTTGCTCGTATATCGAGCAGTGGTCCTGCCCACTCTGCTATATGGCAGTGAGGCACCTCAAGGCACTTGAAAACTTTTACCATTGTAGTCTACGTTCCATCCTCCGAGTTCGCTGGGAAGATAAGAGAACAAATGCCAGCATTCTTGCCGACACCAACTGTAGGAGCATCGAGGCTACCAAAATCCATGAACAACTACGCTGGACTGGCCATGTTACCCGCATGGACGACAGTAGACTGCCTAAGCAGCTACTTTACAGTCACCTAACGAACAGTAAACGTAACGCTGGCAGGCAAGTGAAAAGGTATAAGGATAGTCTTAAGACAAACCTGAAAAAGTGCCAAATCGACCCCCTCACCTGAGAGACGATTACTCCACACCATAACGCTTGGTATCAATACTTTCGAGTAAGCCCTACTGCATAATGAGGCAGACAAGCGCCAATGCTGGAAAGACGCTGCTGTCGCCCCTCCCACACTAGATGTAGCCCCCTCCACATGAATGACGCTGCAGGTCCCGTATCGGCCTCTTTAGTCACCTCAAACTCACCAACCTAGGTAACATTCTTAATAACTCATATCATTTATCATACCTGGATGATCGTCATACTCGATTCCGAGTGACAGCAAAGTGGTGTGTGTGTGTGGTTAGGTTAGGTTAACATTTAGATGGTTACTCTACAGTTGACCCCATTTATGTTCTCATTGTTTCAAATATATTTAGTGAGTTTATAGAGAAGAAGAATCAATTTACTGTTGTTGCATCAGAGACATATAGTACCTTCTCTTCTGCCCCCGTCTCCAGGGTGGGTGGATCATTCTGTAGGGTCAACATCAGGACCTTCATTGGAGGGTATTTGTGGTATGGAGCAGTTCCTGTCACCATCTCTATCGCTGTGATGCCGAATGACCAGATGTCTGCCTTAAAATCATAACCTGACACCTGTAAGGAAGAAATGCCTGCTTTAATTCATAACCTGACACCTGTAAGGAAGAAATGCCTGCTATAATTCATAACCTGACACCTGTAAGGAAGAGATGCCTGCTTTAATTCATAACCTGACACCTGTAAGGAAGAGATGCCTGCTTTAATTCATAACCTGACACCTGTGAGATTCTTTAATTCTTCTTACCTGTGAAGAGATGCCGTTTTAATTTCTAACCTATAACCTGATAACAAGGAGGAAATGTACTGTTTAATTACTTGACCTGTAAGAAAGAAATGCTATAACTTTTAACCATAACACTCCACCTGTAAGAGAAGAAATTTTATTTTCTTAAGGAAAAATAACTGTATTCATAACCTGACAAATGTAAGGAAGAAATGCTATAACTTTGATTTAATACCTCTATTTAATTGTCACTAACCTGCTTCAGTAATACTGAAGAACCAAAATCTTATTAAAATTATTACAGAAAATTATTATTTGATATCTGAAAAGGTTATAATATTGAGTATCTATAGTAAGGTCACAGTTATCATATAAGGTCAGTATGGTAGGTCACAGTTGTGTAAGGATTCATAGTAATCAAGAATCAATCCAATGCTCACATTATTATCATTAAGGAACTGACATCATAGGTCACAGTTGTCATAGTAGTCACAGGTAATGCATTGTCAAATTAAATAGTAAGAGTCTGAGTTTCATGTATTGTAAGTTACAGATTACATAAACAATGTGTCTCCATCATAGTAAGGTCACAGTTATCATATTAAGTCAGATATCATAAAGGTCACAGGTATCATAGCAATGTCACTGATTATCATAATGAGTCACAGTTATCATATGGCTCGTGTCATAGTAATAATTATCGTAAAGGTCACAGTTATAACATTAGTTGCAATTCTTTAGTAATGTCACAGTTATCATATTCAGATTATCATAAAGGTCACAGTTATCATAGTAGGTCACAGGTATCATAGCAATGTCACAGATTATCATAAATGAAGGTCTTATAGTAAGAGTTGCAATTGTATGTTGTCTCACCAGTCTCATAGTGGGTCACAGTTACCTAGTAATGTCACAGTTATCATAAATAAGTCACAGTTATCATAAATAAGGTCACAGTTATAATGAAGTCACAGTTAAGTAGTCACAGAAATTGACATAGTAAGTCCACGGTTACATAGTAATGTCACAGTTATCATAGTAGGTCTGATTATCATAGTAAGGTCACAGTTTTTCATAGTAAGGTCACAGTTATCATAGTAATGTCACAGTTGTATCAGAACCTAACCCATTTTCTAATCAGTTCTGCTATATAGTTGTGTTCTTGTAAAACATTATGTACAAAGAAATTACCGTAATAGAAATAACAGGGCTTTATGGAGAAAATGGGTTGAGTGCAATTACTCAAAATCGAAAAAAATTTGTGATTAGCCTAACAAAAGAGATAGCACCCAAACCAAATAAATGTTACATTCATATCTAATAATGAAATCATACAGTAAATGTAACACTCCATGAAAAATATGAATATAACTTGATGGGAAGATGATTTTGAGGTTGATAACATAGAACTAACTTCATAGCTTTTTTACGATCATCACGAATGTGATCACCAGAGCTTGGAGAGATATTCTTCTTTTCCATATTCACAGATTAATACCACAAATTGGAGGTAATGGCAAAAAATAAACTTACAACAAACAGGTTCCGTTTACAAATAGTTCCACTTCTTCATAAATAGGTATTAGAGACCAATTAAAGTTGTCAAAACAGAGTTGTAACTCTTAACAGTATATACATAATTTAAATTGAACAGTGATCCCTCAGTTAACGAACGCCTCGGTTAACGAATTACCTTCCATAAGATTCTTCACTTCGGTTAACGAAAAAATTTTGGTTAACGAATTCCTTACGAATTTCCCGAACATGTTTTCGCCTGTTCACCAGCTGTAGTATTAGTCCGCCAATACAGTAATCGGTTTTAGGGCTTAAATTCTTTACCATTTGAGTAAATACCAAGAAGGTTGTACTATTCAATAATTTTCCAAGTCTTATAATAAAGTTTTTAGTCATTTTAACAATTATTTAACATAATTGAAGTACAGGGAACTAGTTTTTAGCGTGCCAAACAGCCACTTGACTAACCCGAAATGGCGTCAGTGTGTGTCCCTGCTCAGTGGAGGAAGCATCTTGCTTGAGATTCTCTTGAACATAAACTATTTTTACGTTTTTACAGTACAATTATTGGTCATTCTTAAGTTTATTTTACATATTGACAATATATAATGCAGTGCAGTGTTGATTTAAAGAAAATAATCTTGAATAACACCAAGTGAACTAAAATTTTATGGTGAAATGGCGACATGAAGCATGGGGTGACTTCTCTTCCACCCCAATGCCTTCTCTTCTCCCTTCTCCTCCACCCCCATTCCAATTCCCATCATCATCATCATCAACCAGGAGCTTTCTACATGCACACCTCAAAGTAAGTGTACTTTACTGCATTTATTTTTAGTTTGTATGTAATTTTCGGTGAGCTGGAACCAATTACCCAAAATCCCATTGAAACAATGGTTTCGGTTAACACAATTTTCGGTTAACGAACGACCTTCTGGAACTGGAACGAATTGTATTCGTTAACCGAGGGACCACTGTATAGTTAACATCCATCGACCCTATCTCGCGATATATCCTGACCCTTCTGTACTGCATAACTAAAATCTAACGATCGTAAAAATTAGGTTAGCACATCGCTTACCAAAACCATATCTCTTACTGCTTACATCTCTTACCCTTTACTGTACATTATCCCTGTCCTATTCTTTTCTATTCAGTCTTGGTGGAGGATAAGTTTGTACATAGCAGTGCTTATGTTAGATTAAGCAGCACTGTATGGTTATGACTGCCATTGTTCCGTCTATCCAATGATAACTGGAGCCTAAAGAAGCCAACTAACATAAATAAGGTGAGTAACCAATCACAACTGGAGTACAGTTCAATACTTAAAACTCTTGGGGTTTTCATATGAAAATTTGCATATGATCTAAATTATCACTTTACGGTGTTCATACGCAAATTTGCATATAAACTAAAAAATTACAATAAAATAATTTAAGCTTGCGTATGAACACTAAATATACAAGACACACATTTGGCAACGCAGGTGTGATCTGGCACCTATGTAGACTACCTCCAAGGTTACACCAGTCACCTTTGGTGGTTCAACGGCACAGGACATAACTTTGACCAACATTTCCCACCATTATGGACACCCTGTACTGTGTTATAGAGGCATTATACACTGTGTTATAGAGGCATTATACACTGTGTTATAGAGGCATTATACACTATTATAGAGGCATTATACACTGTTATAGAGGCATTATACACTGTTATAGAGGCAGCATCACTCACCTGCTCCATAACTTCTGGTGCCATCCAACATGGTGTGCCAACAAAAGTGTGTCGGGACTTCTGACGGGAAAGATCACCTCCAGTAGAAAGCCAGGCACTTACACCAAAGTCAGCGATCTGGACCACACCGTCCTCACCTAGCAGTATGTTGCCAGCCTTGATGTCTCTGAAACATGACCAAATATTTAAATCTTATCCACTGTACTCAAACTAGAGTACAGCATATAGCAATCCTAAGTACTGCCAACACATCCTAAGTACTGCCAACACATCCTAAGTACAGCCAACACATCCTCAGTACTGACAACATATCCTGAGTACTGACAACATATCCTAAGTACTGCCAACACATCTTATGTGCTACCAACACATCCTAAGTACTGCCAACACATTTGAAGTACTGCCAACACATCCTAAGTACTGCCAACACATCCTAAGTACTGCCAACACATCCTGAGTACTGACAACATATCCTAGTGCACAGCAATCCTAAAATGCAACATCACACAATCATAATTACAACACATATCATAAGTGCCCCAACACACCTCTTATATGCGCCACCACGCATCTAAGTACTGCCAACATCATAAGCAGCACATCCCCTAATTACTGACAGCACATCCTGAGTCTCCAACACATCACAGTACTGAACAACACATCCTGAGTACCAACATATCCTACAGCACATCCTAGTACAGGTGTCCCCTACGACTTATTTCACTTATGTCAACGCCAGTGCCCCGACCTGCTCTGACCTTCGACCAGGACATCACTTTCATCATACGTGACCAAAAACTTCATGGCGCGCATTTCTATACCGAAAACGTTTCCGTCGAACAGGCGATAAGCCTTGAATGCATCGCCATGTGGTACACTCATAGTGTTTGGCTATAACATCCTATACTGATCACTGTGAACTTTTAATCTCGTGTTAATTGACTTTATAATAACTGGAAAAGCAAGAACAAGTGCTGGTGGTGCTCAAGAAAAGAAAGAGCAATACTTCTCAGATGAAAATGAAAATACCAATACAGCAGAATGAAAACTAGCAACAATCTCACCCGACCTAAGTTTCTCATACACAAATATAACTCTACTATTCTGAAGGACAAGGAAGCGTGTTAAGTGAAGTAGTAAAAGAAAACTTGCCTATAAAGAACCATATAATATCAAAAGAGAAGACAAGGTCCTCTTCCACGATATGGAAAAATTATTAGTGATATGGATGAAGACCAGATACAAGCGTGTGGCCTTAAGCCTTCTAACCATACAGGCTAAAACAAAGCCTGTTCCCAAAAGCACAGAAAAAGAGCAGGCAGGAGATGAATGTGATCAAACCTTTAGGAAGTCATGGGTGGTTTGATAGATTTAAATGCTACCAGTCTACACAATGTTAAGGTGAGTGGAAAAGGCAGTGCCGATGTTGAATTGCTGCCAAAGCTTTTAAGGAGGTTAGATATGATGATTGTGGAAGGGAATATTTGCCTGAGCAAATATTCAATGTGGATGAGACTGGATTATTGTGGGCGCATGCTGAAAGCGGACATACATCCACAAAATGAAAAACAATGCAGGATTCAAGGCATTCCAGGACAAATTACACATACATTGCGGGAAGATATTTGGTTTCCAAACTAAAGCCTTTCATAATCCATCATTCCAGAAACACAGGGCTTTTAAACATATCCTCAAGCACACACTGCCAGTGTTTTCTACACAGTAATAAGCTGGATGACCTTAAACACTGTTTGAGGATTAGTTCGACTTGTTTCATTCACGAGCACAAGAAGTATTGTCTGCCATACGGATTCCATTCAAAATTTTCTGATTTTGGAAATGCTCGGAACACACCACCTGGACAGCATGCACCTGATGTTTAAGTAGTGTACATTCCCCTAACACTACCTCCTGTCATCCAACCCATGGATCAAGGTGGTATTGCGCCTTTAATCATTGTTCAAATCGACCCGCATCAAACATTTTACTCTGGTAGAAGCACTCAGAGTTTTGGAAGAAATTACAACGTTTTGCTCATATATAAAGAACATTGAACAGCATGGGATCAGGTTAAACAATTGCATGAATGGAATACTGGAAGAAAAATCCTGAAAAAGATATGTAAACAGTTCCAAAGTTTAATGAAAATAAAATATTTTGGATATTAGTAACAAGATAGTGGGTTAGGTAACGCTGGGTTAGATTGATAATGAAGATGTTGGACAGTTGGATTGAAGAAATCCAGAAAGAACTCATGTGAGGATCTTATTGAACTAATGCTGAAAATTGCAAGGAAGAAGAGACAAAATGAAGAACCTGCCACAAAAATTTTCAGTAGAAACAAATGGCAGAGACATTTGCTACAATATAAAAGAATGCAAATGTTTGATGTGGATCCAAAATTACCAGCATTATACTGAAATAGACAGAATGATCCCAAAAGATATACGACACTGCATTTATAATGAAAAGAAAAAAAAGCAAACTATTACAGTCTAAATTGGACATCAACTCTTAAGAAGATCCCCCCAGTGCTGTCTCCTCCGCTAGTGCCTCTTCACTCTCAAGATGATCATACCTTCAACCAGCAGTTTCTGATACATAAACCTATCTGGCGACATTAATGACCCACCTTTCTCCTCCTCAACCAGCTATCATTAATATAAGTCTCCATGTATCCTGTAATGAAAATTATGGGGGCCTGTGCATTCAACTGACTACATTAAGGTAAGTGTCAGTCACTGTATCCATTCATATTATTATTACTTTACTGTACTGTATCCATTCCCCATTAGTTATTACTTTAACAACTTTACTGTACAGTGGGGTATGCTTCCAGCACAGATCCCTACGAATATTCCTATAACGAGCGGTTTTTACCTAAAATTGAAGAATGCTATAACGAACAACTCCTACAACGAACATTATTTAATTTTTTTTTTTTGCTAATTATTGTTTTTTCTTCTTACAAGTATTAATATTCTTTATTTCATGAGGTTAGATGCATCTCTATACTTTTACAATTTATAATTATATTTTTCCAGTGTTAATTAGTTTGTATTTGGGGCAGTTAATCACTATAACGATACTATATAAGAACAAGGTTCTACGAACCAATTAGATTACGTTACTACTTTATACCCCCACCTAATACTGTATTTCGTGGAATTTTTTTTTTAATTCTTTTTGTCTATTTGGACTTCGACCAATCGGACTTGACCAATCGGTTTCCCAAATAATCGGACTTCATTGTCGGACTACGACCTGGTTTGATTCCCTAACCCCGCTAAATAAGTCAGGGCACTACTCTTCTGCCAACAAATCCTAAATGACAACATCATAGTGCTGTACATCTTTATCTGGAAGTACTGTCTAACACAATATAGTACTGTCAACACAGCCTTAGTACTGCCAACACAGCACATTAGTACTATCAACACAGCCTTAGTACTGTCCTTTAGCCTTAGTATACCAACACAGCATTAGTACTGTCAACACAGCATTAGTACTGTATGCTGCTTAGTACTGTTGTTTCTGGCCCTTATCAATTAGTATTATATAAATATGGGCAAGGACATATATTCATTATATACATTCTCTTGGGACTATGCAGCTTAACATGGCATTTTGTTCTGTACACTCTGGGTGGACTGACATTTGTGGTTTCTGAACTCAGGATTTACAACCCACAAATATGTCCCCAAGACCTCCGTGGCGAGAGTAGACGCAGCAGTGTAGTGTTGCCAGCGTGATGAAGTGCTTCCCCTAGCCCGAAGACAGAGGTAGCTGGTTCTGATTTCAACAGTTCACTAGTTCACAGCCAGACACACGTACCAAAGAAGGGCGTGTTGTGAGAACTCCGCTCCCAGGCTGAATATCTCTCTAATTATATCCAGCTAATTTACAAGCTATTAACAATGTCTAAAATAGTCTGTCCCTTCAAACAATTCTGTAACTACCCTAGACATCAATATAACTGAAAATCTGCATGTTATTTCCATTAAACGAAACCCTGCAAATGAAAGATAACTGAACATAATAACCTGGCAGCATGGCAACCTGCGCTAGATAATCACAAAGTGCCGACCCCAGAGACTGACTGGGACAGTTCAACTATCAAACTCGACTGTATCAAATTTGACCATGGTAAATTGGCAATATCTCTCTTTAACTTCATCAGTATGGCATTCACTCATTCGGGCAGTGTTAACCATTGAGATCATCTGATATCAAACCCCAGCACAAACACTGTCAACACAGTCTTAGTGCTGTCGACAGCCTTGGTACTGTCAGCACGGCTTGATACAATAACACAATAGTACTGCCTTTGGCTAATAGTACTTTAACAACACAGCCTTAATGCTGTCAACACTACTATGTGATTTGTGCTTTAATATAGTACTGCCAACTTTAGCCTTTGTGCTGTAACTGGCCTTAATGCCTGTCCTTTGGCCTCTGTACTGTCAACACAGCCTTAGTACTGTCCAACACAGCCTTTGTACCAACACAACCTTAGTACTGTAACCACAGCCTTTGCACTGTCAAAACAACCTTTATTACTATCGACACAACCTTAGTACTGTCACACAGCCTTTTTACTGCAACACAGCCTTAGTACTATCCTTGTCCTTTGTGCCAACACAGCCATGTCTGTAACACAACCTTTGTACTGTAAGCAAGCCTGTACTCTAAACACAGCCTTATTACTGTCAACACTAGTATTACTGCAACATCTCTTTTTTATGGAATTGCCCACAGGCAGGTCAACAACCTGGCAGGACCTGGGCGAAAAAAAGAACAAAAAGGTAAAATAGAAAAAAAATATAACTATGTTAATCTACACCACAAAGATGCGGAAAACCAACTTTAAAGTGAGACAGATTGTATATGTATACGAAACTGAAAGAAGGCAAGAACATTCCACAGTTTGGTTGTATACGAGAAGAAGGGAATACTATAGCGGGTTATTCTAGATGTATCCACAGCGGTGTAAATTTTAACGAACAAGGCGTGTGCTACAAGCCCATGACCCCAATAAAACAGTCACTAAGATGCCAAATCACGAACATTGCCCGTTAAAAGAAAAATTATCAACTCAAAAGAGAGTTAATACAGACAGAATGCCTCACGATTCTACCCTATACATTTGGAGAACAGAAGAAAGTCACCCAGATATGAAACATTTCCCAAGATTAAGACAAATGAATCCCTTAAACTTGAAGCAACTGCTCAGGAGTAAGAAATAACTCTGATATCTGTAGCATTCAGCTTTAGGAGGCAACTTAGCAATGTTTTAGGAGTGTGGCTTCCATGACATATTAGAAATTTGGTGGAAATCATCTTAATTTAGAAAGTGTAATTGATAAATACTGAATTTTATAACTATTGAATTTAACCAAGTTTCTACCTCCCCATTCAGAGATGCTGCGCAGATCCTCATTGATGAAATTGATATCAGCTCTAAAAAAACAGATCTAGTTTGAGAATTGGGAGGACAGGAAAAATGTGAAAGAAAAGTGAAGAGAGTAGAATCATCAAGACGTAGAATGGATAGAATTAGTTGTTGTGTGAAGTAAATCATTGATAAAAGAAGGAAGAGTAAGTGAAAAGAACAGAACCTAATAGGACACCACTATTGGTTGAAGGCAAGAGATCAATCCTCAGCAACAACTGCCATGGATCGGTTCTCAAGGAAGCTAGAAATTAGAAACTGGAGAAAAGAAACCATAAGAAGGAAGATTAGAAAGCAAAGACTTGTGCCACAACCTGCCAAATGCTTTGGAATATCGAGGAGCCCGACGAAGGATTTTCCCATACAGTAGGTGGAGATATATAGTGACTTTATACAGTATATATAAAAATTATATCGTAGCTACAAAATTATCAAAAATTTCTATATCGTATAAGCGAAAAAAAAATGATTTCCGCGAGGAAATCGGGCAGAAAAATATTTCAAATGTACGCCATGAAAAACAAATCATTGTTGCTCACGGAGAACACCGTGACTGCTCACTCCGCGTGCCTTCGCCCGCTGAGTGGTGGCAGCAGCCGACTCTGCTGCAGATTCGACTTCTAAGGTGAGTGTAAATGGGTTTCTAGTGACTTAGTGAAGTGAAAAATGGAAAGCAATGGAAAGATTTAATAATTAACTAATATTTTTTGGTGTTAGTTTATGTAGGTGTGGGATTGTCAAGTAGGGGTGGCAGTGTGCGTCTGCTGCGAGATCTGGTGTTCCTTGATGATATTGAAATAGTCTGTTGTTCCCAAGTCTAGTGTCTCATTGGTGCTTTACTTAGTAGAAAATGAACTTCATTAAGTCAAGTTTTGCCTCCAGAACCTAACTATTTCCCCATTGATTACATGTAATTATATATTGAGATCTGGTATACAAGCGTCGTTGGACCCTATCTGCGATATATCCACACTACTATAATAACCCTAAAGAGGATTACCAAGATGGGTGCAGTGGAGAGCAGATCACCAGTCACGATCTCGCCTGGCGAAAGCCATACTGGTGATCCGACAAAAGAATAGCATTCAGGTGGGAAAATGAGTTTAATAGTTTCGAAAATCTTAGAGGAATGAAGTTAGGGCAATGGAGGCGATAGTTAGAGGATTGGAATGGTCACCCTTCTTCAGGATGGGCTGAACCAAGGCATGCTTCAAGAAGAAGGAAAAGGTTTGGATTTTCAGGCAAAGGCTTAAGAGAGCAGCACAGGGCCAGAACTTCAGCACACTCCCCTCAGAACACGAGGGGTATTCCATCCAGTCCATCGCCTTACTCACATACAACCTGGATAACACACCAGCAACCTGGAGTGGAGATTAAGGAAAGTGCATAGGTTCAGTAGGAGGAGTAGGAGGGATAGAGGTTGGAATTGTCTAAGGTGGAGTTAGATGAGAATAAAGGTGCCAAAAGAGATTGGCTTTATCAGGGGAGAGTTGGCTATAGAGTTATAAGGTCGGAAGAGGAGGAAAAGTGGGAGTGCAGAAGTTATTACAGATGATTTTGGTTAAGGACCAGAAGGATTTACTAGAGGAAGAGTTAGTCAGGACAGCGGTCTTTCATTTTATAACATTATGCTTTGCCCTTGAAGAATAGCCTTACAATGATTCCTAGTAGTAATGAAAGATGAGTGGGTAATAGGAAGGATAGTTTCATAGCTTGATATGTCTTATCTCTCTCCTGCATGCAAGAAAGCAGGAAGCGATTAAACCATGATTGTATTGTGAAAGTTTGATAGAAGATGGGATAAATGCACTCTATACCACCCTATAACCCCAGCAATGCTGTCAGCACATACTGAGGCATCCAGTGCAAAATCAACATTCAAACCAAGGGAAAGTTGGAGAAGATTCTCTAAGGATTACCAGCTGCCTTCCGATAGTTGGCATTTAGAGGTGGGTGGGGAGGTGGTTGTGCCTAGTTTGTTTAATAAGTAAAGTTGTGATCAGAAGACCTAGAGGGCAGGAATTAGAGTATGAACAGTGTGAGAGGGTTAGAGGTAAAACAGAGATCAAGAATGTTAGTAAGTTGATTGTGTTGATCAGGAACACATGTAGGTAGAGGATCTCGGTGTTGGGGGTGTGTGGATTACAGTGACTCGTGGCAAGAAGTGAGATAGTCAAAGAATTCCAAACAATTGTAGAGTTGGGAGAATAGTAAAAGGAAACAAAAGAAAAATAGTCATAGTTGGTAGAGATATTTTGAGCCAGATGACATCATAAGGACGATTCAAGATCCGTGAGTCGAGCTATAAGTGTGTTGCAGTAGGCGTATACACCTCCCTTAGGATGGGAGAAGATGTATAAAGGTTGTAGTTGGAGACTTTAAAAGGTTTGGGTGAAGCTGCTTTGGTCAGTTGAAGTTCAGATAGCAGTAAGAGGTCGGGAAGGGGTTAATAGATGGTGCTCCACAGAAGAAAAATTGGATCTCAAGCGCGAATGTTGGAAAAAAATTAAAGTGTGAAAAGCCGATCCTCCAGCAACATGGTAGCGTCAGTTGAGGCCCCAGTAACTTGATGATCAGGTGGCCCTGGGGTCCACAACCTTCCCGACCAGTGGGACCCATCCTAGAAGGCCCGCTTCAACATGTTTGTCAACTGATATCATAAGAGAATAAAAGAATAGAAAAGAATAAAACAGATCCAAAGAGTGAAAGGTTATATATGTTGTGTTGTCAAGGAAACAATTTAGACCCTGCAATTGCGTGTAAATGGTAAGAAGAAAGTCATATACAGCAACTTGGGACTTGGTCACATATGGCAGCAGGGTGTACCACTAGACAACACATTATGCTTCCAATATCTTCCCAGGTGGTAGTACCTCCCTGTTTGTTAGCTGCCTACTACCCCATACAAACCACATACATATTATGTGGTCAGTTGGAGTTAAGTTAGGTTAGGTTAGGTTTTGGGAATGATTTTCGAGCAGCTCATTTTCTGGAAAATCCAGAAAATTTTCTCATATGCAGAAAATTAGGGGATGGGAAGATTTTTTACGGGTTTGAAAGATGAAAATCAGGCGCATTTTCGGAAATTCTGAAAAATTTTCCGGTACGAAAAATTCAGAAATTCTGGTGATGGGGACGTTTTCCAGGTTCAAGAGAGTCGTCTTGTTACCGGAAATCTCTCATTCCCAGAAGTGCTCAGCACCAACTGTTCGACTAATGGAGATACAGGTTGTACTCTCTAGTCCGGCATTCTGTGGTCCGAGAAACTCCGTGGTCGGAATGATTTTGGTTTGTCAATAGGTAGATAGGCAGCATTTTATTTAATTTTATTTTATTTTATTTTTTTTTTATTTATTTTTTTTTACTTATCTGAATTATTATTATTATTACAGGAGTAAATTTTACCCCTCAGGCCCCAATGTGGGTCATTGACCTATGCCGGTGGGATAATCCCTTAAAAAAAAAAGCGCGAAGTGGGTTTGTTTACATCCGGCAGTTGGCTGCACTCTCTCTCTCTCTGCTTGTCTATACAGAATACAACATTTAACCCTTCAATATATATGAGCAGTAAATAAGTGTTGCTTTCATATTCTTATATAGAAAATAGCGATATATTTTCACATGTCGCACTTACATATCTGAGCAGTCTCACTTTTTTTTTACCATTAATGGTTAGCCACTTATATTGTTCCATTTATTAACATGAAATAACTTACAGGTACTTCAAGCAACCATATTCATTTTTACATTAATTTTACTACAGCTAAACTCAGGGTCTTATTTTCTTCAGTTTTACTGTATATGTAGAACCAATCAGTCGCTGGTTTAAAGCTTTAACATAAACAAAATGCCGGCAGCCCGTCTCGTCCTCTAATATTCCATATATTATTAATAAATTGTATTAATTTTGCACACGTACATTAATTCAATAAAACAAATTCAGAAACATTAATTAAAATATATATGAACAGTAAATAAAGTGTTGCTTTCATATTCTTATGTAAAATAATGGCGATATGTTTTCACGTGTGCGCATGCACATTTACATATCGATCTCTTTTTCCTTTACCATTATCGATTAGCTACTTCTATTGTTCCATTTATTAATATTAAATAACATTACTTAAAACAACCATATTAATTTTACTACAGCAACAACCAAGGTCTTATTTTCTTCAGTTTATATGTAGAACCAGTCAGTCACTGGTTTTGTAATCAACAATGCTTTGTCATTTCCTCGTGTGTTTTAATATTCGTATTATTAATGAATTTTTGCTCATTTTGCACACATAAACATTAATTCAATAAAAAGAGCATTCAGTAATAAACAATAATGAATCTTTTGTACATAAGAGAAATGGCGCTATTTACACTATTATACCGTCGTCTGCACATTGGCGGGCGTTCAAACCCGTCGAAATTCAAGTTTCGCCGTCAAAATTTTATTTATTTATTTTTTTGTGTTCCAATAAAAAACGTTAAATTAAAACTTGCGAGTTGAGAAGCTACTATACGACATTTAACCCTTCAATATGTCTTCAAAGAGACCATGGCCCAGAAAGTGGTGCTAGTGCTTCCAGGCATAAGCACAAGTCACTATCTATCCAGGAGAAAGGTGAATTCCATGGTCAGCACGGTCAGGTCGAGGTTGCGGACTAGAGAAGTACAACCTGTATCATATGCAGTAACAGAAGTTTTCATATACAGGGTGTGATGGAATGTCTGTCACATACTGTCCAGAGGTTTAACTGTACAACAGTGTACTTAATAAGTGGTTAAGTTACCTGTGTATCTGACCATTATTGTGGGAAGTATTCAAGGCCCTTCAGTACCTCGCGTAGTGCTGTAGCGATCACTGCTTAAATCAAACACACCGTGCTTACAGTCTGATGTTTCATTCTGAAAACATCAAAATTCAACTATACCCTGTACAGTACTGGATATATATACAGTATAAACTTGATAAATCAGTCTAATTGGGGCAGACCCAGTTAAAAAACAAATATTGTACATGAGGTTGGAGATAACACTGCTTACAGACAATCAGTTATGTTATTACTGTACTTCAACAACTAAGGTCATTAAGTGTATAACAAGGTTATTAAAAGAATATTACATCAACAAAAAATATTATGAAACAGAACTCTCTGGGTTGAAAATCAGACATGTAAGTCTGGTTGTCCCGAGGTGATTGTTATTTACTGTAAGTGTTATATGTAAGTAACCACAATTTGTCTTATGAATAAAGATAAAACTAAGAACAAATAAGTGTAGGAGCATATTGTATGTTTACTGGGAGGAGGGAGGGTAGCATGGCTCCTCCCCCTCTCCATAATTCCTTTAACACTTCTTTAAGTAATTTCACCACAGTTCTCATATAATTTAGGATCATTTGGTGCCAGGTTGATATAATATTATACTAAAAGAATCAACTTTCCTGAAAAAGAATCCCAAACTGAACACCATGAGTCATTTGTTTACAAAAGAGCACACAGCTGATACCTTACCACAATGTCTGTCTTCCCCACTTAGTAATTAGTACAGTACAGTTGTATTTGATCACCACTTAATAAATACTACTGTAGTGGATTTATCATCATAATAAAAACTATTGTAGTGTATTTATCATCACATAATAAGTAATATTGTAGTGTAAAGTATTATGCTTCTGTATATATCTGGTTTATTCATTAATCATTTGTCTAAGTGTACAAGTAGCCAAACTGAGTCAACATATAACACTCAAAGGTAGTAAATAACGTTTTTAGGAAGGTATCTTCATATCAAATACTATACAGTGTGTTATAGTGACCCTGTACTGTGTGGTGTA
Organism: Homarus americanus; assembly: GCF_018991925.1. Lineage (NCBI taxonomy): Eukaryota > Metazoa > Arthropoda > Malacostraca > Decapoda > Nephropidae > Homarus > Homarus americanus. Next base: position 12,417 of record NW_024753530.1, on the reverse strand, counting down.
GTACTGACCTGTGTGGTGACCTGTGTGGTGTAGTACTGTACTGTGTGGTGTAGTACTGTACTGTGTGGTGTAGTACTGACCTGTGTGGCGACCTGTGTGGTGTGGTACTGACCTGTGTGGTGTAGTACTGTACTGTGTGGTGTAGTACTGACCGTGTGGTGTAGTACTGTACTGTGTGGTGTAGTACTGTACTGTGTGGTGTGGAGTACTGACCTGTGTGGCGACCTGTGTGGTGTAGTACTGACCTGTGTGGTAGTGCTGCACTGTGTGGTGTAGTACTGCACTGTGTGGTGTAGTACTGTACTGTGTGGTGTAGTACTGTACTGTGTGGTGTAGACTGACCTGTGTGGCGACCTGTGTGGTGTAGTACGACCTGTGTGGTGTAGTACTGTACTGTGTGGTGTAGTACTGACCTGTGTGGCGACCTGTGTGGTGTAGTACTGTACTGTGTGGTGTAGTACTGTGCAGGTAAGGTGTAGTACTGACCTGTGTGGTGTAGTACTGTACTGTGTGGTGTAGTACTGCACTGTGTGGTGTATGACTGCACTGTGTGGTGTAGTACTGTGCACTGTGTGGTGTAGTACTGTACTGTGTGGTGTAGTACTGACCTGTGTGGTGTAGTGCTGTACTGTGTGGTGTAGTGCTGTACTGTGTGGTGTAGGTACTGTACTGTGTGGTGTAGTACTGCACTGTGTGGTGTAGTACTGTACTGTGTGGTGTAGTACTGTACTGTGTGGTGTAGTACTGTACTGTGTGGTGTAGTACTGACCTGTGTGGTGTAGTGCTGTACTGTGTGGTGTAGTACTGCGTGTGGTGTAGTACTGTACTGTGTGGTGTAGTACTGCACCGTGTGGTGTAGTACTGACCTGTGTGGTGTAGTACTGTACTGTGTGGTGTAGTACTGTACTGTGTGGTGTAGTACTGACCTGTGTGGTGTAGTGCTGTTGTGTGGTGTAGGTACTGACCTGTGTGGCAACCTGTGTGGTGTAGTACTGTACTGTGTGGTGTAGTACTGTACTGTGTGGTGTAGTACTATACTGTGTGGTGTAGTACTGACCTGTGTGTGGCGACCTGTGTGGTGTAGTACTGTACTGTGTGGTGTAGTACTGTACTGTGGTGTAATTACTGACCTGTGTGGTGTAGTACTGTACTGTGTGGTGTAGTACTGACCTGTGTGGCGACCTTGTGGTGTAGTACTGACCTGTGTGGTGTAGTACTGGTACTGTGTGGTGTAGTACTGACCTGTGTGGCAACCTGTGTGGTGTAGTACTGCACTGTGTGGTGTAGGCTCTGCTGTGTGGTGCAGGTACTGTGTACTGTGGTGTAGTACTGCACTGTGTGGTGAGTACTGTACTGTGGTGTAGTACTGTACTGTGTGGTGTGTAGTACTGACCTGTGTGGTGTAGTGCTGTACTGTGTGGTGTAGTACTGTACTGTGTGGTGTAGTACTGACCTGTGTGGCAACCTGTGTGGTGTAGTACTGTACTGTGTGGTATAGTACTGACCTGTGTGGTGACCTGTGTGGTGTAGTACTGTACTGTGTGGTGTAGTACTGTACTGTGAGGTGTAGTACTGTATGCGGTGAGGTGTAGTACTGACCTGTGTGGTGTAGTACTGTACTGTGTGGTGTAGTACTGCACTGTGTGGTGACCTGTGTGGTGTAGTACTGTATGTGTGGTGTAGTACTGTACTGTGTGGTGTAGTACTGTACTGTGGTGTAGTGTACTATGCTGTGTGGTGTAATACTGACCTGTGTGGTGTAGTACTGTACTGTGTGGTGTAGTACTCCACTGTGAGGTGTAGTACTATGCGAGTGAGGTATAGTACTGACCTGTGTGGTGTAGTACTGTACTGTGTGGTGTAGTACTGCACTGTGTGGTACTGTGTGGTGTAGTACTGTATTGTGTGGTGTAGTACTGTACTGTGAGGTGTAGTACTGTACTGTGAGGTGTAGTACTGACCTGTGTGGTGTGTAGTACTGCACTGTGTGGTGTGGTACTGCACTGTGTGGTGTAGTACTGCACTGTGTGGTGTAGTATGACCTGTGTGGTGTAGTACTGTACTGTGTGGTGTAGTACTGACCTGTGTGGTGTAGTACTGTACTGTGTGGTGTAGTACTATGCAGTGAGGTGTAGTACTGCACTGTGTGGTCAATAGTACTGCACTGTGTGGTGTAGTACTGTACTGTGTGGTGTAGTACTATCACGTGAGGTGTAGTACTGCACTGTGTGGTGTAGTACTGTACTGTGTGGTGTAATTACTGTGATGGTGTAGTGCTGTACTGTGTGGTGTAGTACTGTACTGTGTGGTGTAGTACTGTACTGTGTGGTGTAGTACTGTACTGTGTGGTGTAGTACTGCACTGTGTGGTGTATTACTGCACTGTGCGGCACCTGTGTGGTGTAGTACTGTACTGTGTGGTGTAGTACTGTACTGTGTGTGGTGTAAACTGCACTGTGTGGCGACCTGTGTGGTGTAGTACTGTACTGTGTGGTGTAGTACTGTACTGTGTGGTGTAGTACTGTACTGAGTGGTGTAATTGCACATGCGGTGGGTGTAGTACTGACCTGTGTGGTGTAGTACTGTACTGTGTGGTGTAGTACTGTACGGTGAGGTGTAGTACTGCACTGTGTGGTCGTACTGCACTGTGTGGTCTGATACTGTACTGTAATGATATAGTACTGTACTGTGTGGTGTGGTACTGCACTGTGTGGTGTCAGTACTGCACTGTGTGGTGTAGTACTGTACTGTGGTGTAGTACTGACCTGTGTGGCGACCTGTGTGGTGTAGTACTGTACTGTGTGGTGTGAGTACTGTACTGTGTGGTGTAGTACTGTACTGTGTGGTGTAGTACTGTGCGGTGAGGTGTAGTACTGACCTGTGTGGTGTAGTACTGTACTGTGTGGTGTAGTACTGCACTGTGTGGTGTAGTACTGTGCGGTGAGTGTAGTACTGCACTGTGTTGGTGCAGTACTGTACTGTGTGGTGTAGTACTGTTCTGTGTGGTGTAGTACTGTACTGTGTGGTGTAGTACTGCACTGTGTGGTTAGTACTGCACTGTGTGGTGTGTACTGTACTGTGAGGCTGTAGTACTGACCTGTGGCGACCTGTGTGGTGTAGTACTGTACTGTGTGGTGTAGTACTGTACTGTGTGGTGTAGTACTGACCTGTGTGGCGACCTGTGTGGTGTAGTACTGTGCTGTGAGGTGTAGTACTGACCTGTGGGTGTAGTACTGTACTGTGTGGTGTAGTGCTGTACTGTGTGGTGTGTAGTACTGCACGGTGAGGTGTGGGACTGACCTGTGTGGTGTGGTACTGGCTTGCGTGTGGTGTAGTACTGCACTGTGTGGTGTAGTACTGCACTGTGTGGTGTAGTACTGTACTGTGAGGTGTAGTACTGACCTGTGAGGATGTAGTACTGACCTGTGTGGTGTAGTACTGTACTGTGTGGTGTAGTACTGTACTGTGTGGCGACCTGTGGTGTAGTACTGTACTGTGTGGCGACCTGTGTGGCGTAGTACTGTACTGTGTGGTGTAGTACTGCACTGTGTGGTGTAGTACTGCACTGTGTGGTGATACTGTACTGTGTGGTGTAGTACTGTACTGTGAGTGTAGTACTGACCTGTGTGGCGACCTGTGGTGTAGTACTGTACTGTGTGGTGTAGTACTGTACTGTGAGGTGTAGTACTGACCTGTGTGGCGACCTGTGTGGTGTAGTACTGTACTGTGTGGTGTAGTACTGACCTGTGTGGTGTAGTACTGACCTGTGTGGCGACCTGTGGTGTAGTACTGTACTGTGTGGTGTAGTACTGTACTGTGGTGTAGTACTGACCTGTGTGGCAACCTGTGGTGTAGTACTGTGCTGTGTGGTGTGGTACTGTACTGTGTGGTGTAGTGCTGTACTGTGTGGTGTGTGACCTGTGTAGTGTAGTACTGTACTGTGTGGTGTAGTACTGACCTGTGTGGTGTAGTGCTGTACTGTGTGGTGTAGTACTGACCTGTGTAGTGTAGTACTGTACTGTGTGGTGTAGTACTGACCTGTGTGGTGTAGTACTGTACTGTGTGGTGTGGTACTGTGCTGTGTGGTGTGATGCTGTACTGTGTGGTGTAGTACTGTGCTGTGTGGTGTAGTGCGACCTGTGTGGTGTGGTGCTGTGCTGTGTGGTGTGAGTACTGTGCTGTGTGGTGTGAGTACTGCACTGTGTGGTCAGTGCTGTGCTGTGTGGTGTGGTGCTGACCTGTGTGGTGTGGTACTGTGCTGTGTGGTGTGAGTACTGACCTGTGTGGTGTAGTACTGACCTGTGTGGTGTAGTACTGCACTGTGTGGTGTAGTACTGGCACTGTGTGGTGTAGTACTGACCTGTGTGGTGTAGTGCTGACCTGTGTAGTGTAGTACTGTACTGTGTGGTGTGGTACTGTACTGTGTGGTGTAGTACTGACCTGTGTGGTGTAGTACTGTGACTGTGTGGTGTAGTACTGTACTGTGTGGTGTGAGTACTGTACTGTGTGGTGTAGTACTGACCTGTGTGGTGTAGTACTGACCTGTGTGGTGTGAGTACTGACCTGTGTGGTTGTAGTACTGTACTGTGTGGTGTGAGTACTGTGCTGTGTGGTGTGGTACTGCACTGTGTGGTGTAGTACTGCACTGTGGTGTGGTACTGTACTGTGTGGTGTAGTACTGTACTGTGTGGTGTAGTACTGACCTGTGTGGTGTAGTACTGTACTGTGTGGTGTAGTACTGTACTGTGTGGTGTAGTACTGCACTGTGTGGTGTGAGTACTATGCTGTGTGGTGTAGTACTGTACTGTGTGGTGTAGTACTGACCTGTGTGGTGTGAGTACTGTACTGTGTGGTGTAGTACTGTACTGTGTGGTGTAGTACTGACCTGTGTGGTGTAGTACTGACCTGTGTGGGTTGTGGTGTAGTACTGTACTGTGTGGTATAGTACTGTACTGTGTGGTGTAGTACTGACCTGTGTGTAGTGTAGTACTGTACTGTGGTGTAGTGCTGCACTGTGTGGTGTAGTACTGACCTGTGGTGTAGTACTGTACTGTGTGGTGTACTGTACTGTGTGGTAGTACTGCACTGTGTGTGTGTACACACTGTGGCAATTAACTGATACTGTGCTGGATAGGTGTGTACTGCACTGTGTGGTGTACTGCTGTGTGGTGACTGTACTGTGTGGTGTAGTACTGTACTGTGATTGTAGTACTGTACTTTAGTGGTGATAATCTATGCTGTGTGGTGTAGTACTGTACTGTGTGGTGTGGTGCTGTGCTGTGGTGTGGTACTGTACTGTGTGGTGTGGTACGACTGTGGTGTAGTACTGTACTGTGTGTGTAGTACTGCACTGTGTGGTGTAGTACTGGCCTGCTGTGTGGTGTGGTACTGCTGCTGTGAATGAATGTGGTACTGACCTGTGTGGTGTAGTACTGTACTGTGTGGTGTAGTACTGTGCTGTGTGGTGTAGTACTGACCTGTGTGGTTATGTGCTGTAGCCTTTGTGTGGTGTAGTACTGACCTGTGTGGCAACACTGTGTGGTGTAGTACTGTACTGTGGTGTGAATGCTGACCTGTGTGGTGTAGTACTTAGCTGTGTGCAACAGTACTTACTGCACAATATGGCTTGCGTATACCTCACTGATGATTGTGGTACTGCTGTGTGGTGTGGTACTGTACTGTGTGTGTGGTACTGACCTGTGGTGTGAGACTGTACTGTGTGGTGTAGTACTGACCTGTGTATGGCGACCTGTGTGGTGTAGTACTGACCTGTGTGGTGCAGACTGTACTGTGTGGTGTAGTACTGACCTGTGTGCTGCTTACTGTGGTGTGAATGCTGCACTGTGGTGTAGTACTGTGCTGTGTGTGTAATACTGTACTGTGTGGTGTAGTACTGTACTGTGTGGTGTAGTACTGAACTGTGTGGTGTGGTGCTGTACTGTGTGGTGTGGTGCTGACCTGTGTGGTGTAGTGCTGTACTCTGTGTGGTGCAGCTGTGTGGTGTGGTACTGACCTGTGGCTAACCTATTGGTTGTAGTGCTGAGCTGTGTGGTGTGGTGCTGTAACCTGTTGTGTTGACCTGTGTGGTGTGAGACTGAACTGTGTGGTGTAGTGCTGTGAACCTTGGGTGTGGTGCTGACTGTGTGGTGTAGTACTGACCTGTGTGGTGTAGTACTGTACCTGTGTGGTGTGTACACTGTGTGTGTGTGTGGTGTAGTACATGCTGCTGGTGTGAGTACTGTACTGTGTGGTGTGAGTACTGTGGTGTGGTGCTGTACTGTGTGGTGTAATTACTGTGCAGGTGGTGTAGTACTGTGACTGTGTGTATAGTACTGTACTGTGTGGTGACCTGTGTGGTGTAGTGCTGACGTGTGTGGTAACCTGTGTGGTGTAAATGCTACTGTGTGGTGACCTGTGGTGTGAGTGCTGTACTGTGTGGTGTGAGTACTGCACAGACCTGTGTGGTGTATTTTGTACTGTGTGGTGACCTGTGTGGTGTGCTGACTTGTGTGGTGTAGTACTGTACTGTGTGGTGACCTGTGTGGTGTGTGCTGTGCTGTGGTGTGTGAAGGCCTGTAACCTGTGTGGTGTAGTACTGACCTGTGTGGTGAACTGTGTGGTGTGTACTGACTGGTGGTGACCTGTGTGGTGTGGTACTAACCTGTGTGTGGTGACCTGTGTGGTGTAGTACTGTGCTGTGTGGTGTGGTACTGACCTGTGTGTGTGGTGTGGTACTGTGTGTGACCTGTGTGGTGTGAGTACTAACTGTGACCTGTGTGGTGCAGTACTCTGTGGTGTGGTGCTGACCTGTGTGGTGTGTACTGTACTGTGTGGTGTAGTACTGTACTGTGTGGTATGATGCTGACCTGTGTGTGTAGCGCGACCTGTGTGGTGTGGCCTGTGTGGTGTAGTACTGACCTGTGTGGTGTAGTACTGACCTGTGTGGTGTGGTACTAACCTGTGTGGTGACCTGTGGTGTGTGTGACCCTGTGTGGTGTAGTACTGCACTGTGTGGTGTAGTACTGTGCTGTGTGGTGTAGTACTGACCTGTGTGTGTATGTACTGTACTGTGCTTGTGTGGTACTGTACCCTGTGGTGACGACCTGTGAGTGTAGTACTGACCTGTGTTTGATGATGTCCAGCAGTGAGCCTCCACCCAGCAGCTTAAGGACCAGCCACAGCTCTCTTTCACCACAAGGAGGTGTAGTATGTCTCAACATTCTCATTGGTGACAATGTGCATAACTTCGTTCTTTCTGCAAAATGGAAGCTTAGATGAATAGGTCTTCAAGATGGTGCCAGTATTATTATTATTATTATTATTATTATTATTATTATTATTATTATACTATTACAGTAAGTCCTCATAACGTATATAAACAACGTTATTTCAGTACTATATCAGCTGAACTTTAGAGACAAAAAATTTGTTTAGCGTCCGGTGATCCAATACTCGCGCTTCGTCATCATGGACTACTATCTCGGCATCACCCGCTCTTGTCTGCCAGCGCTCTCTCTCTCAACTGGGCTGCCCTCTTGAAACGTCTGCCGTGTCCCAAACAACACAAGCCAGTCTCTGTTTTCAATATCATTAAATTATTGTTGTACTCCAAGTGTTTTTGCTCTAAAACTGTATTCTAACCATTCAAAAGTAGCTGGCGCCCCATCAAGTGCTACTGATGTAGATGTAGCAGAAGAAAGCGAAATGTAAGACCATTACTGGCTACAAAACTGGATATATTAACCCGAGTTGAAAAGAGGCGTGCTGTGGACATTGGCAGCTGTGCTTGACAATATTACTATCTAGAACCAACATGACAAGATCAAGGTTAGTGCTGGAAGTGGTTCTTCTCTGGAGTGCTACTAAGGCAGCTAAATGTACTAAGCACTGTGACAGAAAGTGGAAAAAGATGCTGACAATGTGGATGGATGATCAGAATCAATGCAGTAGCCTGTGAGCCTTATGATTATCAGCATAAGGCCAGATCCTTGTTTGATGACATAAAAGGCAAGGTGAAGATCGAAGGAAGAGGCTGGTTTCAGCGATTTAAGCGTCGTATAACTTCTAACCTTAAAATGACTGGTGAAGCTGCCAGTTCAGATAAGTTGCTGCGAAACAATTCCAGAATTAAGCGGAACATCAGCAAGGCTATTCACAGCAAGTCTTCAATGTGGATGAGACTGATCTTTGAAGATGCCTCCAGAGGACCTATATCTCCAAGGAGGAAAAGCGCAAGGTTTTAAAGGCAAACAACGACGATTAGCAGGCGTGACGCTGCAGCGACTTCAAGCTAAGCCCATGCTGATTTCTTCGCTGCCAACCGGGCCCTGAAAGGTTACTCTAAAATCACCTGTATGTTTACAAAGGCAAACAAGAAGGCATGGATAACGGCAACATATTTTGCCAGTGGTTAAGCGTTATTCAAGTCGTCCCTGCAATGAAGAAATACTGTGCCAAAAAAATCTTGACTTCAAAAATTTTTTGAATCGTCAATGTCTGCAAGCTCATCCTCCCAATCTGAAATAATGACAGTGTAAGAAGTTGTATTCCTGCCTGCCAACATGACAGCACTGATTAACCTATGGACCAGCGTCAGCATTCAAAAGCGTATTATTTCACGTACCATAACCCAACTGCTCATTCGAACAGAAATAATAAACCAACATTCCAAGAATATTGGCGTGGGCTTTCACATCCTTCATGACAATTGACAACATTAATAGCAGGCATAGGAAGAGGTTTAGAAAGTTGCCTGAATGGTGTGTGGGGTAAACTGTAGGCCGAGTCGTCAACAGTTTCACCAGAGATTCACGGACTTAGTCCCAGCTGTAAATAAGGGACATTCTCAGCTTAATGGACAGGCAGTCTTTGATGAGCTGGAATCAGAGGATAATGAGGCGTCCTGGCATCCCTTACAGAAGAGCTCTGCGAAGATCTGCAACTGTTAACGCTACTCAGTCCTGTTGAAGGCGAGCGGCGAGCCTCATGAACGCTAACTACCAAGAGGATGGCAGAATCGTTAGACATGATCAACAAACTACTAAATGCTTCCTGAATGACCCAAACAGAGAATGCTAGCTCAAAGACTCCTTAGCAGTGATGACAGTCTTGGTTTGTTACACTGAGATCTAAGAAGATGGTGAAACGCAAGCAGTCAACACTGGATTCATTTTTAGTTGCGGACGGCAGAAGCAGCACAGCATCTTAGCTGGCGGCGAGGCAGCACCAACGGAGGAGCAACAAACACAGGAGGCCAGACAGACAGGAGGAGGAGGGTAGCCACAGAAGTCTCAGTGACTCACCACCCTCTCTCCCATCTACTCCCGCCTCCTCCGCTCTGCCATCCGCCTCCTTCACTTCACTACCCACCAGACACCTCCACCCCATCGGTGAGTACACCGCATACAAACTTAACACAGCTGCTCCTCTGCCTAAGAACGAGTTATGTCCCTAGAAACTGTTTGTAAGTCCAATTGTTAAAGTCAACTTTACTCTTGTGAATACCAACCATATTGTTAAAAATTAAATTATAAGATTATTATAGCTTTACGCTATATATAAAACCCAAACCTACTCGTCTCCTCTTAGGTAATGTTTGTTTAATCTGGAATTTTTCTAATAATCCAGTCTCATCCACATTAAACACCTGTTCTGGCAGGTAACCCCCCCTCAGTGATGATGTTTGTATCTCTGAAAGTTTTATAGTTGAGCGTTCTTCAGTATAAAGCTTTGCACAGTACTTGGCAGCTGTATATGCATACACTATTTTCTGTATATGTAAAAAAGTATTTCCACAGGGACAAGGGAAGCTCAGGAGCGTAACTCCATTATTTTATCTATTTCTTATGGAGAAAGAATTGATCCACTTAACGTTGTTTTAGCATAGCGTGGGGTTTTCAGGAACATAACCGACGTAGCAGGACTTACAATATTACAATTGTTATTGTTATTATTAATTTATTATTATTATTATTATTGATTATTATTATTATTGTCACATTATTATTATTATTAATATTCACTATTATTATTATTATTATTAATTATTATTATTATTATTATTACAATTATTATTATTATTATTATTATTATTATTATACTAGTATTATTACTTTTGTTATTATTATTAGATTATTATTATTATTATTATATATTTATTATTATTATTAATATTATATTATTATTATTATTATCATCATTACTATTATTAATTATTATTATTATTATTATTATTATTATTATTATTATTATTATTATTGACAATAATATTATTATCATTATTAGATATATTATTATTATTATTATTATTATTATTATTATTATTATTATTATTATTATTACTACGGTGGTCCCTCAATTACTTGAAACAGATTCAATTAACAAAATTTACATAATTCACCTCGCAGGATCTTCAAATTAAACTGAACAAAACTTGATTAACAAATCTCACAACAAACCGTTTATTTGTGACATCAACTGATCAGCTGATGGGCCAGATCTGCCAATTCAGTAATGTCATTATGCATTCGTTTCAGTGAAATTATCTCAGAAAGTTGTGCTCTTTTCCTTATAATTATATAAAATTAAATATATTTTTAATTGAGTTAACATATTAATAATATATGCAGTACAGGAAACTGGTTTTTATTAACATCAGCAGCAACACCAGGCGTCAGTTTGGCTTTGTTTACAGTGGAGTGAACATTCAGATTTTGTTGGTGTCTTGAATATTTTTGCATTTTTACAATAAATTATTGGTCATTCAGAAAAATTTGATTATTGATAATATATAGCACAGTACAGTGTTGATTTAAATAAAATAATCTTGAATTACAACTTGGAATTTAAAATTTTATTGGTGAAATTACTGCATCAAGCATGGGTCCCCTGAAGGTGATTTCTCCTCCACCCCACTTCCTTCTCCTTCTCCTCCATCCCCACTATCCTCTTCTCTCCTCTCCTGCCCACTTCTAGTTCCCATCATCATCATCAATCAGGAACCTTCTACCACACCTCAAAGTAAGTGTACTTTCTGTTTTTACTTTGTATGTACTTTTCTGTAAACTGGAACCAATTACCCAAAATCCCATTGAAACAATGGATTAGGTTAACAAACGACTCTGTAGAACAAATTGTGTTCCTGACTAACCGAGGACCACTGTATTATTATTATTATTATTATTATCATTATTATTATTATTATTATATTCTTTAACTATTATTAATTAGTATTAGAAATTAGAGCCTATTACCTAACGGACTATAAGGGGAAGGGTGTCTGTTTAGCAGATTGTCCGAATTAACTGATTTAGGGGTTAATATTGCATAATATTCCATTAACAGCTATCAATATGTGTTTATTTAAATCCCATCATAGAAGTCCATTTTCTCTTAATCTTAGAGTGCAGTACACTAGTGACTTCTTTATTTCTTAGTAATTATGAGAATTGAAATTGCAACTGGGTTTGCAATTGTTGAGAATAATTCATGTCTGATTACTGTTAGAATTCAAAATCCATTGAGAGTGATGTTTAAGCATCACTGTCTTTATGGTTGGTAAAACTTGTCAAGTCTGTCAGTCTGAATGGCATTGTGAGGCCTTGTGTTTACAACCGCTAAATATATAAATATATAATGTTATCAAACTTGAAACGACATGTGAGGTTTATTACAAAGTGATAAAAAGGATACTATAAAGTAAGTTAGTCCACAAAACATGTAGCTATGTCTCTCTTTATTTGAGTGCCCAGTAAAATCATTTTCTACTTCAGGGCACTCTGATTAATCTGATTTTCTCTTAATCTTAGAAAGTCACTAGGGACTTCTTCTTAGTAGTGACACAGAATTGAAATTTAAACCCCAATTGCAACTGGGACAATCCAGAACAGAAATTTGATATGGACAGTTTCAATTTTCGTCCCACTTTATCAAAACCAGATTAAAGGTCCAGGTCTTGAATTTACTATTATTATTAGTACAGGTTGTATCTCTTAATCGGCATTCTGTGGTCGGAAACTCCTGGTCGGAGCGATTTTAGTTTGTCCAATAGGTGAAAGGCAACTTTTTTTTTTTTGCTTCTCGAATTATTATTCAATATACTACAGGAGTATTAAATTTTAGCCCTCAGGCCACAATGTGAGTTGACCTGTACCCCGGTGGGCTTCATCCCATAAAAAAACAACAACAAAGCGCGGGAAATTAAGGTTTGTTTACATCGCAGTTAGAACGCTCTCTCTCTCGACGTCCATACAGAGTACAACATTTAACCCTAATATATGCCAGCAATACATAAGTGCTGCTTTCCTTATTATTATAACAGAATAATGATATGTTTTTACATATGCGCACTTACATCGCGCAGTCTCACTTTTTACCATTAATGGTTAGCTACTTATATTGTTTCCATTTATTAATAACG
>NW_024753529.1:0-29812 GCF_018991925.1 Homarus americanus | reverse complement strand
TATCATCACATGTCTTACTGAGGATAAGTTAACATTCTCCCAGGAAAAATTCAGATTAATTCGAGTATTTAATTATCTACAGAGTGTTCAATAAGTAATGCAACTGTTATCTATTCACTTGTCTTTTATTCTTGGTTTTCGTTGTGTAAAAAAGATGGACGTTTGTGTTTATGTGTTGTATTGACATTAATAAACATAAGGTTATTTTCTTCCACGGGTAATAGGTTACTTATTGGACACCCTGTATATAGGAATTTAACTATATACTGTATAAATATAATAAATTGAAAATGGTATTCCCCGCAATTAAGTAATAACCCAACCCAACCTAACCTAACCTAACCTAGCTTAAAATTTGTGGACGTCAAAGTGAATAGATGTTTAACACAACATTTATCCAGACAGTTTGTTTGTGTTGGTGTTTCAGTGTGACGTCAATAGTCAACAAGGCACAGACAGACAAGCACAGATATTTCTTACACCGGCTTTTGTTCTGTAGTTAATTGGTGAAAAAAATATACTTGTGAACTTATTTTTATTTTTTAGGGCAGAAGCTTAACAATACGTGACCCCCTCCCCCGCCACGCCTCTTCCAAAGTATCCCATCTCTGGATTCTTTAATAACCATTATTTTCTTTTATTTGTAATTTTTTGGATGAATGAATTACGTAATAAAACTCTTTAAAATCATAATGAAAAACTTCAATTTCGGTTTGTATTTTCCATTAGTTATTTTTTTTTTTATCTTTAATAATTTTTTCGATAAATCTTTCATTTCGTTTGATAAGAACTTTTTCCATTTCTCTTAATTCAGTTTTTAATTTTGTTCCTGTTTTAACTGGTGACTTTTTATACACGTGTTCTCCTCACAATACATTTGGTAAAAGACCAATAACAGTCCCACTGTGTGTCTCAGGGAAGGTAAACATACGACAGACACTCAAACAACACCATCATCTCATAAAAGTCTTCGACACTTATTGAATGAGACATAAATGGATGGAAGTAACGGAGTTTTTTTTTGTGTAATTGTTAACTTATTTTGTGTCTTATTGGTGTTTGGTGGTTTGTTTGTTATTGGTTTATGTTATGGTTTAATATGGTGTGAATGTAGAAAATATTAGTGTGAATCTTTTTGTTTACACACACACACACACACACACACACACACACACACACACACACATGCGCCCACGCACACACACACACACACACACACACACACACACACACTACGGACTTAAAAACAATATCCCAGAATTACTTCAGATCGTACATGTAAAGTTCTTCAGGAAGAATCTAACTTCACAAACTCTGTTAAATCTCATGCCAAATTTTGAACCCAATTATCACGTACAGGTAGTTGCTAATTGGTTAAATTGGCTCGGAGATTTAGGTTAGGTTAGGTTAGGTTAGGTATTTCCTGATATGTTTGAATTGTCCAGAGATTAAGTTAGAATAAGTTAGTCTGGTTGAGTTAGATGTTGAAGGCTAAGAAATATGGAGATCACGGACTGTACATGCCACACTACAATGAACTTTTGTTCAATTACCACAATATACAAGTTAAAATAAACCTAGCCTAACTTAGCTTAACTTTCACTAACTTAACCTAACAATATCTAACCTAACCTAAACTAACTAACCTAACCGAGCTTAACCTTCCCTAACCTAACCTATTAGTGTGGTAGTGTTATGATGTAGTGTGGTGCTGGCTGTGTAAAATGGAGTTGTGGTGGTATAGTGTGGTGGTGCGGGGTTATGGTGGTATAGTGGGGTTGCTGTGGTGGTGTTGTGGAAGGGTGTGGTAGATTAGTGTAGTGTGGTTGTGTGAGGGTTAGTGTGGCGTGATACAGTAAAGTTGCAGAAACGACGGTGGTTGAGGTGGTAGTGTGGCGAATATTTTAGTATGGTCGTGTGGTTGATACTGTAGTGTGGTGTAGTGGTCAAATAGCGACCTGAGGTGGAATGGTCACCATGCTCGCCTCGCAAGCGAGTGGACCCGGGTTCGATCCCCGGGCAGGGTGAAACTATGGGCAAGTTTCTTTACTCCATTTGCCTCTGTCTACCCAGCAGTAATTGGAGACACAGATGTTAATAGATTTGTGGATCGTGTTCCGGGTTAATGGTTAGCCAGTGCAGTTGGCGAGTGGTCCGGTCTACTCGGACTATTCCTTGACACTGGGTCATGCAGCTCGTAACTTAAGGTGTGGTTGCTGTCTTGGCGACCTTAAATAAATTCACGTCTCGGAGGCCCTTGGACCGGCATCCATTATTCTATTAATATAGTGTGTCGAATAATGTAGTGTGTCGAATAATGTAGTGTGTCGAATAATATAGTGTGTCGAATAATGTAGTGTGTCGAATATTTTCTCCCGTAAAAGACTAGAACCTTAGGCTTGCCAGTGTAGTCATTTCTGATCTAAGAAATAAACAGAATTAGGAGACAGGAGACAAAAAGATGGAGGGAAGTCCAATAGTTACAGACAGTTTTGTTTTTCTGTTCACCGATGTAAGGCGCGGTCTAAGAAGGGGGGGGGGTGTGAGTGGTGAGGAAGGGAGATTGTGTGGAGTGGGGTGAGGAGAGGGTGTTGTGAGGGGAGGAGATGTCGTGAGAGATGGGGAGGGGAGGAAGGTGTTGTAAGGGATGTGGAGGGAGGAGTTTTGGTGTGAAGTGTGGAGGAGAGGAGGGTACTGAGGGGAGAGGAGGGGGTGTGGTGACGGGCGTGGAAGGGAGAGGGTGTGGAGGGGAGGGGGTGGGAGGGGATGACGTGGGGGATAAACGACGTTATGGAATTTGAATTGAATTGAATTTTGCCGCGGATAGCAGCTAGTTTATTGTGCACCCCATCCTCATCCTGTGAGCGGTAGCGCAAAAAATATTACAGAGCAGAAGCCATAAAGAGTGTTTTTCAGACCCCAGTTGTCAGGCTGTTGTGGCGTTGGGTGTTACAGAGTATTTCCAGCACATTGTATGTTTAGTTTGGTACATAGAAGTTTACCTTTTTTTTATTTACGGGGATTAGCCCACCCAGGCACAGGTCACTGACCCACATCAGGGCCTGGGGGGCGAAAATGTAATAATAATAATAATAATAATAATAATAATAATAATAATAATAATAATAATAATAAAGAAATACAAAAATAAAATAAAAATCAAGAGTGAGAAACAATATATGTATGTTGTGTTATTAATAGTAACAGAAGCAATTGAGACCCTGCAATTGTGTGTAAATGAGGCAGAAAGTCAGATCAGCAACCTGGGACTTGGTCACAATTACTTGGCTGTTATATGCGAAATGTGGATGCAACTTTAACATATCAGCTATATTGCCATCAAAGATAAAGTGCTGTGCCATTGCATACACTGTGTACTTAGATCTGTCCCGAAAAGGCTAAAAAAATCGGTCTAAAACGTAGTGTTGAAGTGTGTGGCCACACCTTAGTTTTGTTCACATCTGCTTGAAAGACATACTGCCAGAGGGACTTACAGTATATCCTAACCTTAGCCTAGCGGTTACAGCATCTTGTAATCTAGTGATCTTGTTACTTGTTCCATGTACAAGTTTTATTGAATACATCTCATCATGGTAAACAATGGATTGACTAGTGTCAGTTTGCACCTCTGTTCGTGCTTCAAATTCATTAACAACCTCTTTCCTGATTACAGTTTTTAAGGTTGTGTTTGACAGTCCTAGATTGTATTTAACATTGTCATTATTCGACGCGAGTTTAGCTAATGCATCAGCTCTATCATGTTTACTGAGGTGAAGCCTATATGAGAGGTGATCCACTGCAGCTTGATCCTGATACCCCGTCAACATCCACATATGCTTGTGTCTAACTTCAGAGATAAGTGGGCGACAAATCTGAGTTGAAGGTATCAAGAGCAAGTAGTGAGGATAAGGAGTAAGTAATGAGACTGTCAGTTTCAGGGTTGTGAGTATGGCAAATAGTTAGGTTAGAGTGGATGCCCAGTTACTAATTCTGGCTCTTTTCTCTATTACATCAAGCTCTCCCACAGACAGTGTAGAGAGAGCCGTCAGTGTAGATGGTCTGTGTATGAGGTATGTGTTTAAGAGCTCTCACTTTGGCAGTGTTGTAAATATGTACTGTGTATGGTCAGTCGTTTAGGTGGGTATGTGCCAAAGGAGGGATGATGTCATAGGTTGAGGGAGGAAGAATGTATGATGACGTTATGGGGTACGGGGAGGGGAAAGGATGACATCATGGGGCGAAGGGAGGGGAAAGGATGACGTCATGGAGGTGGGTTGACGTCGTCGGGGAGTGGTGTAAAAGGGGAAGGGTGACGTCATGAGGTTAAGGGGAAGAAACGTACAGTAGTTATTCTTTTTCTAAATATTTTAATTTAATGCGTCCTTAGTGTACTTGGTTCAGGTGTACGTGTTTGTATGAACGTGTGAGATTTGAATTCATGTATTGCCGTCTGTACTAGTACGCTAAATCTTCGTGTATATATATATATATTATAAGAAATGAATTGGTAAATCTTGTTTTATTAAGGTCATGCTACTGTTTACAAATATGTATTGGTAAATATTTCAAGGGCTTCGTTTAGTAAGGGTTGATGTATACAACTTAACAATGGAGATAATAGAGAGAGAGAGAGAGAGAGAGAGAGAGAGAGAGAGAGAGAGACGGTTACATAATGATGTCTCTGACTAACTTTTTTCGTCAATAATTTGCAGCACAGCGGACACCTGGTCAACTCACTCGTTAAGGGGAAGAAATAGGCAATCACTGCATATTAATACTCA
Organism: Homarus americanus; assembly: GCF_018991925.1. NCBI lineage: Eukaryota > Metazoa > Arthropoda > Malacostraca > Decapoda > Nephropidae > Homarus > Homarus americanus. The sequence goes on along the minus strand of NW_024753529.1, from coordinate 25,031 downwards.
CACTCAGTACTCTTTAATCTTTCTAGCGATAGAAACTTGTGAGCGTCTTATAAAAATACAAATAAAAATCACCCCTAATATGTGTGGTTCATTTGCTTAAGGTTATGTCTGGTTATACACGTATATGTTTAGACGTATTGCCTCTGTTCTAGATAGACTTATTTATGAGTGTTTCTGTCCTTTAGTTTACATAAGTTATGATTAGTTAAAAATATGTGTTGTTCTGTTGACAGTTTCCCATCGTCTCCTAGTCCAGTCCTTCTTCCCTCCTCCTCCACTTCAGTCCTTATTCTCCCTTCCTCCTACACTCCAATCTTTATCGTCCCTTCTTTTCCCCTCCATCACCTCTCTTCCCTTCTCTTCTCCCCCAAGAAAGAGGGGACACGCCAGACAGATACGGAACTAGTGACAGTCTTTATCTAGAGACAGTAGGAGTTAATGACATTTGTGTGTACTGGTGCGGCTCCCACCCTGAGTCTAGAGCGTGGAAACACCCACAGTCCTACACACAATCGACGTCGTCATGCGTCTGTTCTGCACCTCCTGTGTCCGTTCTCAACCTCCTGCGTCCATTTTAAACCTCTTTCGTCCGTTCTCAACCTCCTGTGTCTGTTCTGCACCTCCTGTGTCCGTTCTCAACCTCCTGCGTCCGTCCTCAACCTCCTGTGTCCGTTCTCAACCTTTTATCTCCATTCTGACCTCCTGTGTCCGTTTTCCTCCTCCTGTGTCCGTTTTCCTCCTCCTGTGTCTGTTTCAATCTCCTATGTCCGTTCTCAACCTCCTGTGTCCGTTCTCAACCTTTTATATCCGTTCTCAACTTCCTGCGTCCGTTCTGAACAACCCGATCTGCCCGTGTTCATCTTTACGTTCCCTTTGATGCCATACCCACCGTTCTCATTCTCAATTCAACTAATTTTCAAAATTTATTCCTTAATAGAGGAAGCGGGATCCTAGTGCTGTCACTAGGTACGCCTGTACAGTAACACCAGAAGCATCTGGCAAGTGACACAAGTATATATAAATATTATAAAGGTGCTTACTAAAGCCTAAGGAAGGAAGGAAGGATATTCCTTTAACACATCATCAATATTATTTACATAATATCTGGCCAGTATGGGGAGGATCATCGTGTCTCCGTCAGGGGGTCGTGGAGTGGTGGGTCCAGCAGGCGTCACGGAAGCGTTGTGTGTGGGGACATCTTAGGAGGTAGTGGACAAGGGTGCGGCTGTTGGGTCTTCTGCATAATGCACAAGAGTGTTGCTCAGGGGATGCGGGGATACCAATCTCCCAAGCAAAGTCATACCCAATGATGATACAGGCAGCAATCACGTCCCTTTTCCGCGACCCTTTCCCATAGACACACGAGAGGCCAGGAAGTTTACGGAGGACATCGTACCAGGTGGGCAGGGAGTCCAGTGGGATGGCTGCTTCCCGAGGTTCTCTCTGTTTGCGGCGAATTTGGGTCCTAAGCTGTTCTCATTCTCATTGTGTCCAAGTTCTTAACGGTGTCAAGCGTGCATCCCTTCATCACCGTGTTTGTTTCTCATCTCCCCTCCCCCCCTCCTCTTATCCTCAGCCCCTCCTCTCCTCCCCCCTTCTTTCCCTTCTCCCTCCCCAAGTAGGTAGTCAAGCTCCTCCTCTCGACAACCACACCATAATGAGCCTGCAGTAAACTCAGCTCAGGTCGTCTTAGGCTCCGTTAATCAGCGCCAGGAGGCAGGAGTCCCAGGGAAGGACCACAGGTTTAGCCAAGGTTCCCATCACCAGTAAGCCACCTTGAATTACACGCTGTTATACTTTGAATTGCACGCTGTTATACTTTGAATTACACGCTGTTATACTTTGAATTACACGCTGTTATACTTTGAATTACACGCTGTTAAACTTTGAATTACACGCTGTTATACTTTGAATTACACGCTGTTATACTTTGAATTACACGCTGTTATACTTTGAATTACACGCTGTTATACTTTGAATTACACGCTGTTATACTTTGAATTACACGCTGTTAAACTTTGAATTACACGCTGTTAAACTTTGAATTACACGCTGTTAAACTTTGAATTATACGCTGTTATACTTTGAATTACACGATGCTGTAGTTTGAAACAGTCATTCTTATAGCAAGGTTATATGCTGTTATAGACTAGGATTCATGCTGTTATAGTCTAGGGTACATGCTGTTATAGTCTAGGATACATGCTGTTATAGTCTAGGATACATGCTGTTATAGACTAGGATTCATGCTGTTATAGTCTAGGGTACATGCTGTTATAGTCTAGGATACATGCTGTTATAGTCTAGGATACATGCTGTTATAGTCTAGGGTACATGCTGTTATAGTCTAGGATACATGCTGTTATAGTCTAGGATACATGCTGTTATAGTCTAGGATACATGCTGTTATAGTTTAGGATACATGCTGTTATTCAGTAGTCCAAGATACAAGATTTTATAGGCTAGGATACATACTGTTATAAACTGGGATACATGTTGCTATACAGTAGTCTAGGATTCGTACTGTTATAGTCTAGGATACATGCTATTATAGACTGGGACTCATGGTGTTATAGACTGGGATACATACTGTTATAGTCTAGGATACATGCTGTTATTGACTGGGACTCATGGTGTTATAGACTGGGATACATGCTGTTATAGACTGGGATACATACTGTTATAGTCTAGGATACATGCTATTATAGACTGGGACTCATGGTGTTATAGACTGGGATACATGCTGTTATAGTCTAGGATACATGCTATTATAGACTGGGACTCATGGTGTTATATACTGGGATACATGCTGTTATAGTCTAGGATACATGCTGTTATAGACTGGGACTCATGGTGTTATAGACTGGGATACATACAGTTATAGACTGGGACACATGCTGTTGTAGACTGGGATACATGCTGTTATAGACTGGGATATATGTTGATATAATCTAGGATACGTACTGCTATAGACTGGGATACATGCTGTTATAGACTGGGATACATGCTGTTATAGACTGGGATACATACAGTTATAGACTGGGACATGCTGTTGTAGACTGGGATACATGCTGTTATAGACTGGGATATATGTTGATATAATCTAGGATACGTACTGCTTATACTAGGATACATGCTGTTATAGACTGGGATACATGCTGTTATAGACTGGGATACATGCTGTTATAGACTGGGATACATACAGTTATAGACTGGGACACATGCTGTTGTAGACTGGGATACATGCTGTTATAGACTGGGATATATGTTGATATAATCTAGGATACGTACTGCTATAGACTGGGATACATGCTGTTATAGACTGGGATACATGCTGTTATAGACTGGGATACATGCTGTTATAGACTGGGATATATGTTGTTATAATCTAGGATTCGTACTGCTATAGACTGAGACACGTGCTGTTATAGACTGGGATACATGCTGTTATAGTCTAGGATACGTGCTGTTATAGTCTAGGATACATGCTGTTATATTCTAAGATACATGCTGTTGTAGACTGGGATACATGCTGTTATAGACTGGGATATATGTTGATATAATCTAGGATACGTACTGCTATAGACTGGGATACATGCTGTTATAGACTGGGATACATGCTGTTATAGACTGGGATACGTGCGGTTATAGACTGAGACACGTGCTGTTATAGACTGGGATACATGCTGTTATAGACTGGGATACATGCTGTGATAAGCTTGAATACATGCTGTTATAGACTGGGATACATGCTGTTATAGTCTAGGATACGTGCTGTTATAGTCTAGGATACATGCTGTTATATTCTAAGATACATGCTGTTATAGTCTGGAATACATACTGTTATAGACTGGGATACATGCTGTGATAAGCTTGAATACATGCTGTTATAGACTGGGATACATGCTGTTATAGTCTGGGATACATGCTGTTATAGTCTGGGATACATGCTGTTATAGTTTAGGATACATGCTGTTATAGTCTAGAATACATACTGTTATAGTCTGGGATACATGCTGTTATAGTTTAGGATACATGCTATTATAATTAGCGATACATGTTGTTATACAGACAGACAAACTTTTATAACTGAAACAGACAGACAGCCTACAACAGACAGACACATCCTACAGCAAACATACACTTACAGACTGCAACAGACAGAGACTTACAGCCTGCAACGAACGTACACTTACAGCCTTCACCAAGCAGATGCATACAGCCTGCACCAGACAAACACTTACAGCCTACGACAGACAAACATTTACAGCCTGCAACAGACAGATACTTACAGCCTGTAGTAAACAGACAATCATTGCACCACTAGATCAGTAAAAGGGAGAGCCATCTTCCAGTTCATCATACTTCTCATTATCATCAAAACCGCCATACCCCAAAAGTCCTATGGGGACGGACGAGTGGCGACGGGCACAGGCAGAGATGACTGCCGGGAGTCTCCAGTCACAACTCTGCACATGGATGGCATAGATAAGATGGTCGTTTAGGAACTGGGATCTAGACAGTCCTGTGCCGGTCCTGTGTGTAAGACTGAACAACCCTTTCGAGGAGCAACTCTTCTCACCCCACGTGGAGAGGGAGCAAAAAAAGGTGCCCTAAGCATAGCCTGCCTAAAGAACCAACCTAACGAGGCAACCGCTCCCAGTAAAGTCATCGTTTTGCGGTTGAAAACACAATTATAATAACAGATCAAAGCAAAAACACACTTTACAACTGCTTATGGTCACTGCATGGAATGTCAGGACACTTCTAGATACTGGCACAAATGAGCGTCCTGAAAATTGAACCGCCCTTGTGGCAAAAGAGCTGGCTAGGTATAACATCAACATAGAAGCCATTAGTAAGTCCCGGCTCCCAGACGAGGGTCGACTCGCAGAACGGGGGTCTGGCTATACCTTCTTCTGAATGGGTAAGCCTGCTGCGGAGAGAAATCTACATAGGCTAACTGAAATGCCTGTAGGGATCAACGAGCGCCTGAAGACGCTCCGAGTCCCATTTAATCACTCGTGTCATGCCATCTTCATAAGTGCATACGCCCCAACACTGGATGCAGAGGATGATATCAAGGGGGCATTTTATGCCGTCCTTGACAGAGTGTTAACCTCTATCCCCAGAGAAGATAAGGTTGTGCTCCAGGTGACTTCAATGCCAGAGTTGGAAGAGATGCTGACATATGGCAGGGAATCATAGGGAGAAACGGAGTAGGCAAGTGTAATCCCAACGGTCAACTCCTCTTCAGCACGTGTGCTGAGCACAACCTCACTATCACAATAACTTGCTTAGGCAGGCCGACAAGTTCAAGGGTTCGTGGCAACACCCACGATCCAAACACTGGCATCTCATTGACTACATCATTGTCAGAGAAAGAGATCACCGAGATGTCCTCATCTCCCGAGCCATGCGTGGCTCAGACCACTGTAACAATGATCATTGGATCGTCAGAGCCAAACTCTCACTTCACACCGCCCCAAAAAGGCGAAGGCAGCAAGCCTCCAGAAGAGGTTTTAGCACTAAGCGTCTGGAAGATCCAGCGGTAGCACATGCTTTCAGAGAGCAGCTCGAAATGGGCTGATATACAACCCAACAACAAACAAACCAAATTCCAGTGCCGAATGGGGTATTCACGACACTGTAATGACAAAAGCCTGCAGAGACCTTCGGCCAGATCGACAGAATACATCAGAACTGGTTTGATGAAAATGACCTGGAAATCAACGTACTCGTCGATGATAAACGTGCTGCTTTAACTGACTGGCAGAACAACCCTCAGTCTCGGATCAAAGCTGATACCTTCCACAAGTAGAAAGCGGCGGACCAGCGTGATCCTCGAAATCTAAAGAACAAATGGTTAAAAAAAATGGATATGGAATGCACAAACTTGTAGATCAACACAAGATGCTCGAATTTTTCAATTCCGCTAAAACATTTTATGGGCCAATCACTCATGGCGCCGCACCCCACAGCTCACCCGACGGTAACTCCCTAATTAGAGACAAAGAAGGCATCCTTCAATGCTTAAGAGAGCACTACCATTTGCTGCTCAACCGAAACACCGATGTGAATGCCCCGACTATCCAGCAGGTCCCTCAGCATCCAGAGCTGACCCACCTCAGGAATCCTTCATCCCTGGATAAGGTAGCTACTGCGATCAAACAAAAGAAATATAGCAAAGCCGCAGGGCCTGATGGAATCCCACCCGAGGTGTAGAAAGCAGGAGGACCTCTGCTTACCAGCCACCTCCACTCTCTCCTGGAGAATATATGGGAAAAGTAGCAAATCCCTAAGGTCTTAAAGACGCCTCCATTGTCAATATTTATAAGAACAAGGGGGGCCGGTCAGACCGTGGCAACTACGCGGGATCTCACTGCTGTCCATAGTTGGCAAAATCATTGTCTGAGTCCACCTAAACAAATTTTTTCCTGAGGCAGAAAACTTCCTCCTATAATCTCAATGTGGCCTTAGACCATCACTTGGCACCACTGACCTGATCTTTGCTGCTCTCCAGATACAGGAAAAGTGCAGAGAATTGCACTATGACCTGTACATGGCCTTCATCGACCAACGAAGGCCTTCGACTCGGTCAACAGGGAAGCCCCAGGCTGACCCTCGGCCTTTTTGGCTGCCCATCAAAACTCATCGCCATTGTGAGGCAACTCGACGATGGCATGAATGGTAGTGCCCTGTACTATGGCCCCTAGTCTGATTTCTTTCCCATCCAAACAGGGGTAAGACAAGGATGTGTACTGGTTCCAACTCTCTCTTCCATTTTCTTGGCTGCCTTCTTTACTCGTGGCATTGCCAATTAAGCCGGCGGGGTGAACATCGAGTACCTGATGAAGGGTCTTTTCAAACATAAAACGACTCCAGGCAAGAAAAAAAGGTGTCGCCAGCTTCCATTACGGATATAACTATAACTTCTAGTAACAGTGTAACACAGTGATGGGGGAGAATAAAATATCTTCTCTACCTTTACCAACTGTGTAACTGTTAAGTTGAACTGTTACTAGTTTATAACAACTAATTGTGAAGCTGCCATATATGTAACTACCTTCCTCGGTAATCACCACTTGTAACAATCACTTTTGAAGCATGTTTCCTTATATTCTAGGCGAACTAAAATATAGTTCAAAGTTTATTGGGTCTTCAGTAACGAAATCCAATAGGTTCCTTTTGTGTATTTATTATAAAAGGTTTTTATGTACACTTTCAAAAAGGATTATGAAAGTAACTTAATCACTGTAGCTATGAGTGTTAAATGAGGACGGAGTCTATCTTAAAGTAGCTCTTCTAAAATACGTCCGATTGATGTAAGACTGGGAGTGATCTTGAATAGGGACCCTCAGGGGAGAACGGAAATATATCCGACGTCCTCCCTCGAGGAAAGACGGAAGCTATCTTATAGTAGCTCTAACTAACGTATTCCTCTCGTGAGTGATGTCAAACTACTGCCCGCAATAGGCGGCCAGAGAGCCGGTTACTTAATCCTTCGCTCAGCACCAAGTGACGCGACTTCCCGTAGGCACACTTTATCACGTGCTCTAAACATGAAACTCATAGCTAACATGTGTGTTAATTACATTAAACTTGTATAACTATCACTTATGCAAGTCTAATGTAATTAACCCACATTTATATAAATACTTCTGCCTATAAGACAAGGGTTAATACACGGAACCCCAGTATGCAGACGACCTCACCCTTGTCACTCAAGGTTCAGGAGATCCTGAACACCTACACAGATTCGTATGCACACTTTGGCCTTGAGGTGAATGTACGTAAGACTCAGATTGTATTTTGGCCTGCCTCAGCTTCAACCACACCTCCACCATCCATCCAGCTTAAATTACTACCCTCTCTAATGTTAGTCACTTTCATTATCTCGGCTCCCACCTGTCCACCACCACGGACATCGACGAAGAGATTCAATATCGGATCAGATGTTCATCTCAATCCTTTGGCAGACTCCGTCCCCCTGTCTTCAGCTGAAGGGAGCTGATATTATCTACAAAGTTGCACGTATATCGAGCTGTGGTCCTCCCCACCCTGCTATATAGCAGCGAGACATGGGTCGCAAATTGGAGGCACCTCAAGGCACTTGAAAACTATCACCAAAGTAGTCTATGTTCCATCCCCTGATTTCGCTGGGAAGACAAGAGAACAAATGCCAATTTTCTCGCAGACACCAACTGTAGGAGCATCGAGGCTAGCATTATCCTAGAACAACTACGTTTGACTGGCCAAGTTACCCGCATGGGCGACAGTAGACTGTCAAAGCAGCTACTTTACAATCACCTAACAAATGGTAAACGTAAGGTCAAATCGACCCCCTCACCTTGGAAACGATCACTCCAAACTGTAACGCTTGGAGGAGCACCATGCGAGAAGGTGTCAATATTTTCGAGTTAGCCCGACTGAATATGGAGGCAGACAGGAGTCAACTCCAGAAGACGCTTCCACCGCCTCCCCCGCACTAGGATTTGCCCTTCACACGTGCAACAACAGTGGACGACCTTGCCGGTTCCGTATTGACCTCTCAAGTCATCTCAGAGCTCACCAACGAAGGTAACATCCTTAATGACCCATATCATTGTACCGTAGCTGGATGATCGTCATACTCGATTCCGAGTAACAGAGAAGTAGTAGTAGTGGTAAACAGACATTTACAGGCTGCAACATATAGACACGCACAGCCTGCAACAGACAGACAATCACGGCCTGCAACACGCTGACACTCATATATCCTATAAGAGATACAGTCATATATCCTACAAGTGTTACAGTTATATATCCTACAAGAATCAGACACACTGTAACTTCCTGACAGAGACTCCTTATCGTGTTAAAAATTTAATTAATATTATCGATTTATTTAACGATTCATAATATTAACCAAAGCATTTCATTAGGTCTTATGAATAGTAAATTACAACGTTTCCCCTGATATAAAGAATAACATCTTTTATCACAGGACCAGAAATACGCATTGACTTACAACCAGAAAAGTAAACGATTAATACTTAATGGTGAATGAATAGTCGACTTAGTGTTGTTATTTTTTTCCAAGGGTTTTTAATTTAAGTGTAATGAGACTGGAATTTTTAGTGCAGGATGATGAGAGAGACAGGACATGAACGTTGACTCTGGTCGGTGTTACGTCAAATTTGCTATGGAGTGTTGTAATACTTTTAAATATTTACTTACTGTATTGTTGTTGATGTTGTTAGTGTTGTTTGTGTATTTTGTTGAAATGTAAAAAATTGTGTATTGTTATTTTGTTAGTACTCGTATATATATATTTACTGTTAATGTGTGTTCGTCTATAACTTGTGAGAAATTGTCTACACCATGTTGTAGATTGTGTACACCCTGTGGGAGATTTTTAGTACATGCATGAGAGATATTAGCGATTACTTACATCCGATGAGAGACTTACATTAAGTAGTCTCCGTTGCTCTCTCCTTCAACTTCAGGGATATGCATAAATTATTTATTTTGGGGACCGGGGAGCAGGTGGTTAGTCTTTGTCTTTCGTGTGTGTGTGTGTGTGTGTGTGTGTGTGTGTGTGTGTGTGTGTGTGTGTGTGTGTGTGTGTGTGTGTGTGTATGTGTGTGTGTGTGTGTGTGTGTGTGTGTGTGTGTGTGTGTGTGTGTGTGTGTGTGTGTGTGTGTGTGTGTGTGCAAAAGAGAGACATCAGGAATGGATGTTCACTCAGATACGAACCTTCTTCAGGTTAACACACACATACACACACACACACACACACACGCACGCACGCACACTAATAAGGATCCTGAGAATGTTTCTAAATTCATTCTCGACTCTTATCATGTACGAACGATTGTATATAACATAGCTTACAACGACACAAAGTTGAATTTTCCAAGAATCGTACGTGATAACCGTTCTAACTGGCTTAATTCCTTAAAAAAATAGAAAGATATTCAGTGTTCTTACGTTAGATTTATTCCGAAACTAGTGCTATAAAAACAGGTCCAACTAACTCACTTTATCTATGCCTCTATGCCACAAACATGAAGACCAAAGTGGCATGAAGGTTATCAAAATTACGTCGAGATCTTACAGTATATTATGTGTTGTGTTATAGACCTGCCCAGTGAGAGAAACTAATCCAGGGTTAATAGTGAGGGTTAATAGTGGAGAGGATTTCATTACTGGAGTGGGGAGATGATATATAAGGCTTAAGGGGGAATCAAAGAGAGAGAGAGAGAGAGAGAGAGAGAGAGAGAGAGACGTCAAACCTCTGTGTACAACGGGGTAAAAAATCCCCTCTGCACTGAACACCGTAAACCAACTCCTCGTGGCTATTGTTACCTAAATATTACCCACATAAGCTGACCCCCAAAAGTTCTCAAACGTTCTTAGGATCATGCAATATGACAAATGAACGAGAAATCTGAACATTGCATGTTGAATTACTTCTTTTCGCCTTTAATTTCCATAAGGACGAGCAACCAGGCATACTAACCATTCTGAAATCTGTTTTGCTCAACTGTTCCATTATTTTATTCGCCGACTGTACATATGCCACTCGAAAAATTACACATCATGCTAATCACTAAGTACCAAAAATATACACCAGTTATGAGAGAGTTAAGGAATAGAATTGAAGTGGATATTCTGGAAGTGAAGTTTGACAGGGAGATGACCACATTCAACTACGAGATAAGAGTTAAACAACCGACCCTTACGACGCATCTTTCACCTGCTAGATAGAGATGGATAGAGAGAAAAACAATGAAGATCACGAGGGACAAATTCGCTCTAATCCAAGTAGTGGTCAAACCCGACATATGAACAAGAAATTTGATGACTGGGGCCTTATAGTCGTGTTAAAGGCCAATATACCCAAAATACCCACCTGGCACATGATCATGGGCAGATTCGCGTTGATTAAACTTTTCATGAGAACGTTACCTAATCAAAGATCTTTCATGCCGCACGCTGTTTAGTTTTGGAACAAGCTTTTACAACACAGACACTATGTGATTGGAGACCAGATGAAGTTCCAGTTTACAGGTGGCCCCAACAAAACCCTTTAATGAACTTAAGGTTCCCGCAGGGTCAGTCTTGAAAATGAGGTGAAGTAAAGGAACAGCTCTTTGCTTAGTGAAGACCAGAGCAGAAAGTCTTGTTATTATCCCTGATTCATGTTACAGTGTAAAGAGAGAGAGAGAGAAGAGGGGACGCTTGTAAGAATGGAAAGAAGGGTAAGGGAGAGAAATTTGTGAGTGTAGGAAGAAGGGGAGAGGAGAGACAGACAGACGGGGTGGCAGGAAAACACGAGGGAGTGTGGAAAAGAAGGCAAAAGTGACGTCGAGTGACAGTGTATCGGACAGAAAGACAGACAGGGAGAGGAAGTGTATGCATGACGTCTTGTAAAAATGAAAAGTGAACAAACGCAACAACACGCTGAAGGTAGAGGGCGGTATTGCTTCCCTCTGTTGACTACCCGAAGGTGGAAGCCAGTTGATGTATTACCTGTTACAGCAATTAGCTACTTCAAGTATTATCTATTACTTATAATATTGCCTATGAGTATTACCAAGGTCCAATGGGACTCAATTCCCAGGTCAAATGCCCTCCTCTCCTTGTATGCCCATTTGCCTTTATTTAATCATTAAAATTGGGACCCCCAATAGGACTAGATGGAGTGTAGGCTTAGCTTGGGGCTTGGTCTGCTGGGAGTGGGGCGTGTTTGACCAAGGTAGCAGCGAGAGGTAGTTGACTGGAGGATAGTAAGCGAGAGTACAGTCTGGCTTAGTTCTCACGTTCGCCACACCCAGTACTGCTGCTGCTGCCGGTATCCAATTGTTCCCCCTAAACAAATAGATTTGTCTCTCTCTCTCTCTCTCTCTCTCTCTCTCGTGATAACCCGTACGCAGAAATAAATAAAGTATATATATCGTTTCTAACGAAGAAAGACCAAGTTCAATAACGCTACAGGTATATTGTGTCATTTCTTACATCTCTCTTCAGGAAGAGAATGACTAAGAGGCCGTAGTGTGTATGTATACGCCGTCATGGCACGGAGGTCGTATGTGCTGTACCCTGATAAAATGTCCATTTCCATCGGCCCTAAGTTGTTCACACGGCGGCTGGCTCATGAAATATGGAGCAGGTTTTCGGTGAGGCAGTTGAGAAAAACCTGGAGTGTATTGAGTGGTCCGTATGATCACCTCTCCCTCGGATAATTCAGCATTACAACAATATGTACAGTAGCAGTGCCGAGTGTGTTTGATTGAGACAGTACTTGAAAATCACAAAGATTAATAGTAGATAGAGAGAGGGAGGTCAGGTGTGCAGCTGTGACGGTGGATGTCTCTCAAGTACAGTCCCCCAAAAGTATCGTTACCCCTGGGGTCTATGTGTTTCGTGTTTGGTTTTTTTGTGAGCAGTGTTAGTTCACTAGTTTCGGCACGTTTGGTACAGTCGACCACTGTGTTGATCAAATTATCTGATAATACTTTCGTGCAGAGAATTTCAAAATGATCAGTAACTTAGTTTAATGCCCCCTCACCCCCCCCCCCTCCAACCCCTTCTCCAGTTGTTACCGAAATTGGGAACAGACATATGATGATGCACTGAAGAGTATTCTAAAGCATTTCGTCAGGCGTTTCAAATTGCAAAGACGGAAAAAAGTAACGATATTTTTATGCAAACTGTACAGTAGATTCAGCTGGTAGAAACTTGAAGAAGTACTGACGTAACATACAGACGGCACTAATAATGTATCCCAGGATCATGGGGGTCATTCTAACTGACGCGACTGTGACCAGGTCCATGGATTCTGCTTCGTTTGAATGTGATACCGCTTACGAGATGGACGGATTTTTTATTGTAATTTGAGGGGCACAATGTTCCTCCCAAGAGCTTGGATGACATCATTAATAAAACATGAACTGATTAATTGAACCCGTGTGATGAGGAGGCTATACGTTGGTGTATATAATTCTGTCCAACATAATCTCGATAACAGTGGAGCGGCATAGTCCAAAATATCACTTGTATTGTGCTGGTGAGAATGCTTTCATGTTGAACATTTCTGTATATAGAACCGTCTTCAGCTGTCACCTTTACGCATGCGCAAGGGCTTTCTAGATCCGCATGCAAGTGAAACATTTTCCCTAAACTTCTGTCATCCACATTAGACTAAAGCAACTACGGTGATTCTTTATTAGTCCTTGCTCATGCGCAGTGTGAATATTGTCCATAATATGTGCGTACTGTACCGGAAAGATGTATAAGTAGCTTGTCTTGCACCTGCGGTTATCAGCTGTTCTATGAGCGCTAGCTATAGTTTGTGTCTTCATGGGGATGTTATGCCGGGACTATTATATGTTGACCATTGGTTTATAAATCAGCTGATACACTTTATTAACTATCTATATAACTCTTAACCAACCTACTAGATATTTCTTGCAAAGGCTATAATGAGTACGTAATGACTATGACCTTCATTACTTCCTTACCACACTTTTTCATGCTTTGTCGCACCAATTTTCTCTCCAGCAGAGTGTTTTTGTGATTCCAGATGCTCCCATTCACTGCCTGTGCCACACTTCTTTATAAGTTGGTCTTTTCAGTATAGTACAGTACTGTGGGTCATGTGTGAGCCCATGTGAGGGGTAACTGGTTGATCCAAAAGAATATGGCAACTGTTTGTTCGGTAGGGCACTAATTATTGAATTATTAATTTAACAACACCCCTTTAATAATACAGTAGTAGTAGTAGTGTTAGTAGTATTGGTAGTAGTAGCAGTAGTATTAGTAGTATCAAGTGCAAGACTCTTTCTACGCAAGACTGACGGAAGTGTTACCTGAACAGAAGCAGTAGCCCAGAAGTTACGTTAAAACCTGGTTGAGACGTCGACTGTCCTTTTCTCTGCTAAGGTCTGCATTGCTTTGCCTCAGGGGAGCGAGAGCTTCGGCCCCAAAGCCGACAGCAGTCGCAGATATTGACTATGAGGCAACAGTAACTGAATGCTGCATAGATCTTGAACCTTCAGCACAGCTAGGTAGCTACTTTTGTATTAGGATATTTAATATTTATGTAATAAAATTGGGGCGAAGGTGTGGCTATTGGTGTAAGCTGTAGGCCACGTTTAAAAAAAATAATAGTAGTGGTAGACCTGCGGCTTTAACTCAGCTAGGGTAATTTATTTTGTTTTAGGATATTTAGTGTGACTATAAGTGTCAAAGAAATGATTTAGTTATAACAGGGTAGTCTAACACTAATTAACTTATGCTACGTTTATCAAATGGTGGAATTAACCTGGTTCCTTGTTGTCAAACACGTGGTCATGCTTGTCGTCTATGTATATTTTACGTCAGTAAATTTAGATTTTAATGAGAGGTTTAAATGGTTTTTCGGGAGTAATAATTTTGTTGTCAAAGTTTTAAGCGTAGAATTTTAAAGAAGAGATTTAATCGAAGTGTAAACGGCGGATTTTAGTTACAACTGTGGGTGGGGGAATTATATTGTTTAACAGAGATGGAACTGAACAGGAGACCATCATAGTCAACTCCGTAGTCTTAGCTTTAAATCGACTCTGAAATAAAATGTCAACATCATTTCAACGTCGACTTAAATTTTATATAAAATTTTAACGTCGTTTCAACGTATGATCGACTTTGAAGTAAAGTCGTATCCATAGCATTTTCTTAACACTGGTAATATCTCCGCTGTGTCAACCTCCATGTGTGGAGTTATGGACAGTGGCTTTTGTTGAAATGAGTCTCAGTTTGTGTGATTGTTGGTGTGGTTTGCATTGCTTGGTTGCAGTATTGAAGACAGAGCTAAAATATGACGGGTAGTGCACAAACACGCTAGATGTGTGGGGGTTGGCTCCACTGGTTCCAAAGGTGGAACCCCCTCATATATTTCTGTTTGTCTGCTATGCAAGGCCACGGGTTTTCAGGTATAAAGTGGAAATTTGGTTTTCTCGCGAATATCAAAACATAGGGGGGGCGACCCCCCACTTAAATAAAAACGTAATATTGACGGCGAGTTGTGGTTGCATCCATTCTGGCCAACTTTACTTTGCCTAAAAGAAACGCCTGGATGTGGCGGCTCATTAGATAACGCGCTGACTTCCATCCTTAGCGCCGCTGGTTCAGACATGAGATATCCCTGGTTCACCCAGCTGTGATTGAGTACCTGAATTTATGGTTGGTGAAGCGAAGATAATCGAGTGCAGTGCCGGTTAAGCTATCTTGTTTATCCTCACTGCCCCAGACGGGCCGTCGAGCTTATATAATCACATGGTGTTATAATTGAAAAATAAAAAGAAGAGTGAAGAATCAGCCAAAGCGGAGGGCGATGATGGTGTCATTGGAGTATACAGTCACCTCGGGGGAGGGGTTAAGGATGGGCAGCCACTGGGCAGTGTCGGTGTTGAACTCGTTGAGGCACTCGTCACACATGTAGGTAGTCGTCTCCACGACCATGCCTATTGCCAGCAGCCCGTGTTCCTCTGCTAAAATTTGTAGTGCCTCCACATACCTGATGTGACCCACCACCTCCACTAAGACCACCTTGTTGCCGACCACAATGTCGGTCCAGACAGCGTGCAGCTCTGGAGAGAGGAATGCTTGGGTCACGGCGGACATGAAGACACTCTCGTTGACGTACAGGTGACAGCTGTGTCTACTGAACTGCAAGAGAGTTCTTATGCCTACATTGGGAGTGTGTTTTACGTTGGTAACGAATTTGGGCGGTAACTGACTCTCCATCAGCATCGCTTTGGCCAAGTGAAGATCGTATATGTTGTGCTTGCGTTCGTTTGGACGCCCGAGGAACGCCACAGTCGAGGGTGAAGTCTCCCCATCGACGGCGACAACGTCCAAATGATCATACTGCTTCAGTATGTGAACCAAGGGGGGATCCTCTTTCAGTACACACACCGTCTTGGGACTCTGCACTGAAAAATGCGCGGTTGTTTGCTTAGAGGAAGAAACTGGGACACGTTTGGGTTCGATCGTGACCTCGTTAACTTTCGAGTTCAAACTGGTGTGAGCGACAAGTGTCCTGCGGGTACCGGCAGGAACATGTGGTGGCAACAGGCAGTGGTGTCCGTGTTGGTTGTAATAGCCCAGGAGGATGGTTCTATCACTGAGATAGTGTCGGATGGCGGCCTGTGCGAAGGTCTCGTCATAGTCAAACAGATCTTCCTTCGCAAAGCTTAATGCCATCTCCTCTCCGTAATAGAATTCGTCCAGGAGCCAGTCTAGACATTCATGATGGTGACGTTTGCGGAAGTCCTGGAAGCCGGCTATTTTGAGCAGGAACGGGATTTCGTCCTCAAATTCCACAGTCGGAGAGACTATGTTACTTAAGAGAGCCGCCGCCCCTTCTGCTACCACGTTATGGGCCATGAGACCCGTAGTGATGTCCTGAAGACACACCACCGTGTCCAGCTCGCTCCACCCATCTACACACTCCACTGCCTGTCTGGTCTCACTCATCAACACTTGTATCACGACCGTCACAGTGGGCACCGCCCTCTTCACCATGTGCACCAGATTGAACACATGGTCGTCTAGTTCCCTCATTTCCCTCGCCTTCCTGTCGCTGAGGATAATGATTCTGTCATTTGGGCGTTCGGTGCTGGTGTCAGAGTGCAGTGGGAAAAGCTCTTTGAAAATTTCCGGTTTGATTTCCTTCATAAGGACGAAGGAATTCCAAAGCAATGAGTCACTTTTCTCGGTCTGAAAATCGGACAATTCCAACTTACAGTTCTTTTCAAGCAAGACAATCACCTGTGTGGAAACGCAATGGGGTTCCCTGCGTCTGAAGTCCTTCAGGAATTTATGGAGGACCTTGGGAGATCTGCAACCCAGCACCACCACGCGCTGCTCTCTGTTCAGGTCAGGGAGGCGGTTAGTGAGGAAGTTAAACAAGTGTTGGTCCCGCATGAGCTCTTGCACACACTCGCATATGGTGGCGAACCACGGGACAAAGCCAATGATGGTCATCACCACCACTATCTTGGCGGCGTCCGTGGAAGGCGTCATGTCCCCGTAGCCCACGGTGGATACGGTTACGAATGCCATGTACAGGTAGTCGCCGAAGCCATGGAAGAGGGTGACTTGACCCCCACTGTCAGTATGAGTCCCGGCATCACCCTGCCATTCTTCAGCTATCTGCATGGCTCCCGCCGCCACAAGCCCACCCAACACCACTGACGCTGCCAAAAACACCACCTCCCTTACGCGGTTCCCCAACGCATGCTGCAGCCACTGGCTATACAGAGCGCGGGTGTTCGGGTATATCAGCCTGAACAACACCAGGAACTCGTAGCCGTAGAGGTGCACCTTATACATGATCTCCCCTACCGCTTGTAGGAAGAGCCAGATGTCAACGACAACGGCCAGGTTGTCCACATCACACCCCTCCAGCGTCACCACGAACAACCTCAACAGGAAAAAGATGTTAATGACAAGGGTGAGGCAGTGGTCGACGGTGAAGGGGAGGCAGGGGGCCATATTGCCATTCACCTGGCTAGCTCGGTAGAGGAAGATGACGACGGGGATAGGAGTGATGACGGCGGTGACATGGTGCACTACTGACATAAAAGGACGCGCCACTGAGGTTCTCACTATCCTCCTGACCAGGAACTTTTCCAGCAGTGCGCCACACGCCACCACCAGCGTGCACACCAGGTACACCTCGAAGTCAAAATTAATTTTTCCTATATAACAATAATTTGGGTTAACTGAAGCCATTTTAGTGGAAAATGTGAAAAAAAAATGTAAAAAAAATAAAAAAGAACGGTTTTAAAATCGAAATTAGTTTTTATATTGCTCATAGACGGTTAGTGGTGACTGAGATAATAATAAAGGTAGATTATGGTGTTAAGAGAACAAAATGTTCATATGTTTTCTTGTATGTCTGTCTTCAGTTATTACATGAAAACATGATGTTTCATCTGCGTCTTGGAACATTCTGGAGGAAGTAAACATAAGCCTTCGTGATATCTGGTTTACTGTTCACCAACGTCAGGGGCTCGTGGTGGTCGTTGCGCCATGGTCGGGTGATTACGCTTGTTCCATATTCTCCAATGGTA
Organism: Homarus americanus; assembly: GCF_018991925.1. Classification (NCBI taxonomy): domain Eukaryota; kingdom Metazoa; phylum Arthropoda; class Malacostraca; order Decapoda; family Nephropidae; genus Homarus; species Homarus americanus. The sequence goes on along the minus strand of NW_024753529.1, from coordinate 6,927 downwards.
TTTATAGCACAAATTACGTATAAGCAAGATATTTAACATTTTATTACTGTACACACCCAGAACGTCGAAGGACTATGGAGCCGTTAGGTTAGGTTAGGTTAGGTTGAAATTATGTTTTTTCCGGTGGTTTTTGAAGTGGTTTGAACAAGTTCCAAATAGGTGGATGACCAAAGCGATAATTTACCCCAAGTTTTCATTTATATGATATACAAAACAGCGAAGCACCTCCATCACAACACGAGACACATTAGTCACACATCACAACACGAGACACATTAGTCACACATCACAACACGAGACACATTAGTACACATCACAACACGAGACACATTAGTCACACATCACAACACGAGACACATTAGTTACACATCACAACACGAGACACATTAGATACACATCACAACACGAGACACATTAGTCACACATCACAACACGAGACACATTAGTCACACATCACAACACGAGACACATTAGTTACACATCACAACACGAGACACATTAGATACACATCACAACACGAGACACATTAGTCACACATCACAACACGAGACACATTAGTTACACATCACAACACGAGACACATTAGTTACACATCACAACACGAGACACATTAGTTACACATCACAACACGAGACACATTAGTCACACATCACAACACGAGACACATTAGTCACACATCACAACACGAGACAATTAGTTACACATCACAACACGACACATTAGTTACACATCACAACACGAGACACATTAGTCACACATCACAACACGAGACACATTAGTCACACATCACAACACGAGACACATTAGTTACCATCACAACACGAGACACATTAGCACATCACAACACGAGACACATTAGTTACACATCACAACACGACATTAGTTACACATCACAACAGACACATTAGTTACACATCACACACGAGAATAGTTACACATCACAACACACATTAGTTACACATCACAACACGAGACACATTAGTTACACATCACAACACGAGACACATTAGTTACACATCACAACACGAGACACATTAGTTACACATCACAACAAAGACATTAGTTACACATCACAACACGAGACACATTAGTTAACATCACAACACGAGACACATTAGTTCATCCAAAAACACATCACAACACGAGACACATTAGTCACACATCACAACACGACACATCACATCACAACACGAGACACAACACATCACAACACAACAGACACATTAGTTACACATCACAACACAAACAACACATTAGTTACACATCACACGAGACACATTAGTTACACATCACAACACGAGACACATTAGTTACACATCACAACACGAGACACATTAGTTACACATCACAACACGAGACACATTAGTTACACATCACAACACGAGACACATTAGTTACACATCACAACACGAGACACATTAGTCACACATCACAACACGAGACACATTAGTTACACATCACAAACACGAGACACATTAGTTACACATCACAACACGAGACACATTAGTCACACATCACAAATAAAAGACACATTAGTTACACATCAACAGAGACACATTAGTTACACATCACAACACGAGACACATTAGTCACACATCACAACAAAAGACACATTAGTTACACATCACAACACGAGACACATTAGTCACACATCCCATCAACCTTCTATCCACGACCCATTTATCACTCTCCCCACGACCCGTTTATCACTCTCTCCCACGACCCGTTTATCACCCCCCTCCGACCCGTTTATCACCCTCTCCCACCCGTTTATCACCCTCTCTCTCCCCACGACCTGTTTATCACCCCCTCTCTCCCCACGACCCGTTTATCACCCCCTCTCTCCCCACGACCTGTTTATCACCCCTCTCCCTACGACCTGTTTATCACCCTCTCCCTACGACCTGTTTATCACCCCCTCTCCTCACGACCCGTTTATCACCCCCTCTCCCTACAACCTGTTTATCACCCCCTCTCTCTCCCCACGACCCGTTTATCACCCCTCTCTCCCCTACGACCTGTTTATCACCCTCTCTCCCCACGACCCGTTTATCACCCCCTCTCTCCCCACGACCTGTTTATCACCCCTCTCTCTCCCCTACGACCTGTTTATCACCCCTCTCTCTCCCTACGACCCGTTTATCACCCCCTCTCTCCTCACGACCTGTTTATCACCCCTCTCTCTCCCCACGACCTGTTTATCACCCCCCTCTCCCCACGACCTGTTGACACCTCTCTTTCTCCCCACGACCTGTTTATCACCCTTCTCCCTATCTGTACACCCCCTCTCTCTCCCCACGACCTGTTAGACACCCCCTCTTCCCATGACCTGTTGACACTCCCTACGACCTGTTGACACCCCTCTCTCTCACACTTGTTGACTCTCCCCAACCTTTACTCTCCCCACGACCTGTTTATCACCCCTCTCTCCCCACGACCTGTTTATCACCCCCTCTCTCCTCTCACGACCTGTTGACACCCCCTCTCTCTCCCCACGACCTGTTTATCACCCCTCTCTCTCCCCACGACCTGTTTATCACCCCTCTTCTCCCTACGACCTGTTGACACTTTCTCCTTTACGACCGTTTATCACTCCCCTCTTCCTACGACCTGTTGATCACCCTCTTCTCCCCACGACCTGTTTGACACCCCTCTTCTCTCTCCACGACCCGTTTAGACCTTTCTTCTCCCTATTGACCTGTTTAGACACCCCTCTCTCCCCACGACCTGTCAGACACCCTCTCTCCCCACGACCTGTTTATCACTCTCTCCCCACGACCTGTTTATCACCCCCTCTCTCCCTACGACCCGTTTATCACCCCTCTCTCCCCACGACCTGTTTATCACCCCCCTCTCCCCTACGACCTGACACCTCTCCTGACACCCCTCATACCTCCCCACGACCTGTTTATCATTCTCTCTCTCACGACCTGTTTATCACCCTCTCCCCACGACCTGCTGACAACCCCTTTCTCCCCACGACCTGTTTAACACCCCCTCTCCCTACGACCCTCCCCCTCCTCACGACCTGTTTATCACTCTCCCCATACCCTCTCCCTACGACCTGTTTATCACCCCATCCACCTTACGACTCCTCTCTCCCCACGACCTGTTTACACTTCTCTCTCCCTACGACCTGTTGACACCCCCTCTCCTTTACGACCTGTTTATCACCCTTTCTCCCCACGACCTGTTTATCACCCCCCCTCTCTTCCCCACGACCTGTTTATCACCCCCTCTCTCTCCCTACGACCTGTTTATCACCCCCTCTCTCCCCCCACGACCTGTCTGATCACCCCTCTCTCCCCACGACCTGTTTATCACCCCCCTCTCTCCCCACGACCTGTTTATCACCCCTCTCTCCCCACGACCTGTTTATCACCCCTCTCTCTCCCCACGACCTGTTTATCACCCCTCTCTCCCCACGACCTCCCCTCTCTCCCCACGACCTGTGATCACTCCCCCTCTCCCCACGACCTGTTTTCACCCCTCTCCCCTTACGACCCGTTTATCAACTCCCCTCTCTCCCCACGACCTGTTTATCACCCACTCTCCCCACGACCTGTTTATCACCCCCTCTCTCTCCCCACGACCTGTTGACAATCTCTCTCTCCCCTACGACCCGTTTATCACCCCTCTCTCCCCACGACCTGTTTATCACCCTCTCTCCCCACGACCTGTGACATCACCCTCTCCCTACGACCCTCCCTCTCCCCACGACCCGTTTATCACCCCTCTCTCCCCACGACCTGTTACACTCTCTCCACGACCTGTTTATCACCCCCTCTCTCTCCCCACGACCTGTTTATCACCCCCTCTCTCCCCACGACCTGTTTACACCCCTCTCTCTCCCCACGACCCGTTTATCACCCTCTCCTCACGACCCGTTTATCACCCCCTCTCTCTCCCTACGACCTGTTTATCACCCCCTCTCTCCCCTACGACCCGTTTATCACCCTCTCTCCCCACGACCTGTTTATCACCCCTCTCTCCTCACGACCCGCTGACACCCTCTCCCCACGACCTGCTTATCACCCCTCTCCCTACGACCCGTTTATCACCCCTCTCTCTCTCCCCACGACCCGTTTATCACCCCTCTCTCCTACGACCTGTTTATCACCCCCTCTCTCCCCCACGACCCGTTTATCACCCCTCTCTCTCCCCACGACCCGTTTATCACCCCCTCTCTCTCCCTACGACCCGTTTATCACCCCTCTCTCCCCACGACCCTGTTTATCACCCCTCTCCCCACGACCCGTTTATCACCCTCTCTCTCTCTCCATGACCTGTTTATCACCCCTCTCCCACGAACTGTTTAACACCCCTCTCTCCCCACGACCCGTTTATCACTCCCCTCTCTCTCTCCCCACGACCCGTTTATCACCCCCTCTCCCCACGACCCGTTTATCACCCCCTCTCTCTCCTACGACCGTTTATCACCCTCTCTCTCTCTCCCCACGACCCGTTTATCACCCCCTCTCTCTCCCACGACCCGTTTATCACCCCCTCTCTCTCCTCACGACTCGTTTATCACCCTCTCTCCCCCCACGACCCGTTTATCACCCCCCTCTCTCTCCCCACGACCCGTTTATCACCCTCCCTACGACCCTCCCCTCTCCCCCATGACCCGTTTATCACCCCTCTCTCCCCACGACCCCTCCCCTCTCTCTCTCCCCACGACCTGTTTATCACCCTCTCTCCCTACGACCCTCCCCCTCTCTCTCTCTCCCCACGACCCGTTTATCACCCCACTTTCCCTACGACCTCCCCCTCTCTCCCCACGACCCGTTTATCACCCTCTCTCCCCACGACCCGTTTATCACCCCCTCTCTCTCCCCACGACCCGTTTATCACCCCCTCTCTCCCTACGACCCGTTTATCACCCTCTCCCTACGACCCGTTTATCACCCCTCTCCCCACTTAATCTTATCACCCCTCTCTCTCCCCCCACGACCCGTTTATCACCCTCTCTCCCCACGACCCGTTTATCACCCCTCTCTCTCCCTACGACCCGTTTATCACCCCTCTCTCTCCCCACGACCCGTTTATCACCCCATCTCCTACGACCTCCCCTCTCTCTCCCTACGACCCCTCCCTCTCTCTCTCCCCCACGACCCGTTTATCACCCCCTCTCTCTCCTACGACTCCCCCTCTCTCTCTCCCCACGACCCGTTTACCCCCATCTTCCCTACGACCCTCCTCCCCTACCCATAAACCCTGAGACAAAAGTTTATATAAAAAATATGTTTATTCAAGTAATTTTGTCATTTGTGGTAAGGATAGGTTAGGTTTAGGTAGATATGGTTGAGAAGAGGTGAATACCAGATAAGCGTGTAGACACCGAGATACAAACACCTCACACACACACACACACACACACACACACACACACGGTGCTCGGGGGCTGTAAAGTGAACTAGAGAGAAAACAAACAGACGCTCCGCATGATTCGATTCCAATTCGCCTAATTACGAAGATAAATACACCTGGTCTGTGCATCAAAGGACTCAAGCGGTAGGAACAGGTACACGGTTTCAAAGACGAGCGGACTCAGTTCTCGTCTGTCTGTCTGTGTGTCTGTCTGTCTGTTTGTCTGTCTGTCTGTACTCATTTGTGGTTGTTGTGGTTGTGGTGGTGGTGGTTGGGGGAGGAAGTTGTGGTCGTGGTTGTCGTGGTTAGTCTATATCAAACTGTGTGTGTGTGTGTGTGTGTGTGTGTGTGTGTGTGTAGGGTGCATGACCTCTGACCTACGCCACACACGCCTTGGATTGATTGGTACATTCAAGACGTGTACTACTGTAGGCGACGCTGTAGAGGTCACACTGTTAGAGCCCTTCATATGTTGACCTCTCCTAGATGACCAGAGGAAGAGGAGGGGAGGGGGGGTGAAAGGAAAAGGGAGGGGGAGGTGAATGGAGGAAGAAGGGGAGGGAAGGGAAAGGAGAATCAATCAATGAATATTTGAATAAAATATCGGAAGATAATCTACATAAACGATTTAGATACTGGGATCAGCAGTGACATAAGCAAGTTTGCGGATGACGCCAAAATAGGGCGGCAAATTAATTCAGGGCAGGATGCAAATGCATTACAGGAGGATCTAAATAAACTGCAGGGGTGGTCTGAAAAATGGCAAATGAAATTCAACACCAGCAAGTGCAGCGTACTTAATATTGGAAGAACAAATACTTATAATGTATACAGCTTTAACAACATCAACCTAGAGAGGTCGACTTGTGAAAGAGACCTAGGGGTACTTGTAAGCCCGGACCTACGGCCTAGAAAACAGTGCGTTAATGTTCGAAATAAGGCAAACAGAGTATTGGGTTTTATATCTAGAAGTGTAAGTAACAAGAGTGCAGAGGTCTTATTGCAACTATATTTTGCGCTAGTTAGGCCGCACCTCGATTAGGCGGTTCAGTTCTGGTGCCCCTATTATAGAATGGATATAAATTCACTAGAGTCGGTGCAGCGAAGAATGACAAAAATGATTCCGGGACTTAGAAACCTTCCATATCAGGATAGGTTAAAGAAACTTAACTTGCATTCCCTAGAAAGACGAAGAGTGCGGGGAGTTATGATAGAAGTATTTAAGTGGGTGAAAGGAATCAATAAAGGGAATATAGATAAAGTTCTTATAATATCCGAGCAGGATAGGACTCGGAGCAACGGATTCAAGTTGGATAAGTTTAGGTTTAGGAGGGAGATAGGAAGAAACTGGTTCACAAATAGGGTGGTGGACGAGTGGAACAAGCTTAGCAACTTTGTAGTAAGTGCGGGAACTCTGGAAAGTTTCAAAAGGAGGCTAGATAGATTCATGGATGATAGAGAGTGGTAGTAACTCTCGACAGGAGCTGCCATGCACAGGCCAACCGGCCTATTGCAGACTCCTTATTTTCTTATGTTCTTATGTTAATAGACCCATTC